>NC_042980.1:3734540-3844540 GCF_901001165.1 Salmo trutta | reverse complement strand
ACAAAAAAACAATAACATGTAAAACCAACTCAGAAATCCCTAACAAATCGATTCTTTATAAAAAAAAATCTCCTAGACAAAATCCAGTACAAGTAAGCTACTCAGTAAACATAGTCTCTGTGACTCGTAAATCATTTTTTACCTCAGCTAGCATCAAGCTAACATATACTCTCACTCAATGTAAATCACATTCTTCTCTCACTCAGTTCGACACAAAGCCAAAACAAAACCTTCCCTAATGTGATAATACCTTGACAAAGTTGTTAAATAGCATGTTATTACATATTTGAACGTTTGGAAGTTCTGTTACATACCTGTAATAGTAAAAATAACAGACCCAGTTTACCTCAGTAAAGTTCTGATCCTTATTCTGCAGAATGGTGAGTGCTTGGCCAGAACTTGCTGTTTCTCCTGCTACAACAGTGCAACACCGCCATCTATTGGCCTGATGGACTGCTAACGCTAAAGTATGTAGAAAACACAATTTAGATTAATTAAGACAAATACATAAACAGATTTGGGGGGGGTATAATAAATGGGTGTCTGTTTTTAGTGACTTTGTTTTCTACCCATTACACATGCACAATCATACATGTGCATTTTAAAGCATTATTAATTAAAAGAACCTTGAGTGTGGAACTGCAGGGCGGTTGGTGGCCTGCTTGTCAGGGACGCACAGTTCCTGTTGGCTGGTCAGCTTCGCTCTGTCCTCTGCTGAATCACCCATCCTATCCAGTCAGATACGCAAAAACCACATGAATTTCACATGTGAACACGGGAAGTGTTCCAAAAACATGTTTTCATGTAATCTTATGTGAAGATAATGTGATAACATGTAAAGCAACATGTGATTACATTAAACTACACATGTGAAAATGTGATCACGTTGTGTTCCAAAACATGTTTTCACATGATTTTACATAAAATGTAAGTTGAAATCATGTGGTTTTTCTGTAAGGGCAGGAATATAAGATGCATTTTGATGTTAAGTTTGATGTTACATGATCTTGAAAATGCAATGTTCTTTGATGTTCTTCCATGTACCTTTCCATGTATTTTTCATTTTACTTTCCCTCAGTCCTTTTCACTTTCGTTGGCAAAACAAGCTCTGTCTCTGTCAAGACTTATTCAGAGCCACCATGAATTGAAAGCAGCTTCTGACGGATTTTAAACCATTCAACAAATAGTTTTATATTGAAGAGTAGACCCTACTAAACACCCTTGATTCTTTACACACACATTGAAAGCCATAAATCTCAAATTTGGACTCAAAGGACAGAGGACAGATTTCCACCAGTCTAAGGTCCATTGCTCGTGTTTCTTGGCCCAAGCAAGTCTCTTCTTATTATTGGTGTCCGTCCATAAGTAATGGTTTCAATGGAGCAATTCGACCATGAAGAACTTCATGGCTACTTCGAAGAATCTCAAATATAAAATATATTTTGATTTGTTTAACACCTTTTTGCTTATTACATGATTCCAATTGTGCCATTTCATAGTTTTGATGTCTTCACTATTATTCTAAAATGTATAAAATTGTAAAAATAAAGAAAAACCCTAAATGAGTAGGTGTGTCCAGACGTTTGAAAGGTACTGTATATATTGTGATATTGCAAATATGGTACAATCCAGGGGGGTAAAGCTCTTGGAGACTTACCCAGAAAGACTCACAGCTTGAATCGCTGCCAAAGGTGATTCTAACACGTATTGTGAATACTTATGTAAATGAGATATTTATGTATTTCATTTTCAATACATTTGAAAAAAAAAAAAAAACCCGTTTTCACCTTGTCATTATGGGGTATTGTCTGTAGCTGGGTGAGATGATAAAAAAAAAAATAATAATCCATTTGGAATTCAAGCTGTAAGAAAACAAAATGAGGAATAAGTTAAGGGGTATGAACACTTTCTGAAGGCACTGTATATCTGCTAGAAAGTGATAAATGAGCAACTCTTTGAAAGGGGGTCATATAAACATTGCCTTATTTAAAAAAAAAATGCTATCATGCTATAATCGGCATAGTTTCTCAGACTAAATCTTCATTCTGTAAAATAAAGTAAAATACACGCTACAAGGAATGCAAAAAAAAATGGCTTCTGCAAAGCACATATACATTGTCCAATGAACATCCACACATTGATTTCATTCTTCGGGTCTTTATTCAAACACAAACACACTTGGAATAAAATGTTCTTTCAGTGTCTTGTTGCAGGTTGTGCAATGTTCAAAAGCGTGTGAGAGATTAGCATTAATGTGTGTGTATGTGTGTGGGGTCAAGTTTGGACGGTCGTACATATACAAATAGCCGAGATTGTATATATACTGCTCAAAAAAATAAAGGGAACACTTAAACAACACATCCTAGATCTGAATGAAAGAAATAATCTTAATAAATACTTTTTTCTTTACATAGTTGAATGTGCTGACAACAAAATCAGACAAAAATAAATCAATGGAAATCCAATTTATCAACCCATGGAGGTCTGGATTTGGAGTCACACTCAAAATTAAAGTGGAAAACCACACTACAGGCTGATCCAACTTTGATGTAATGTCCTTAAAACAAGTCAAAATGAGGCTCAGTAGTGTGTGTGGCCTCCACGTGCCTGTATGACCTCCCTACATGCTCCTGATGAGGTGGCGGATGGTCTCCTGAGGGATCTCCTCCCAGACCTGGACTAAAGCATCCGCCAACTCCTGGACAGTCTGTGGTGCAACGTGGCGTTGGTGGATGGAGCGAGACATGATGTCCCAGATGTGCTCAATTGGATTCAGGTCTGGGGAACGGGGAACCAGGGGAACTGGGGAACCAGTCCATAGCATCAATGCCTTCTTCTTGCAGGAACTGCTGACACACTCCAGCCACATGAGGTCTAGCATTGTCTTGCATTAGGAAGAACCCAGGGCCAACCGCACCAGCATATGGTCCCCACAAGGGGTCTGAGGATCTCATCTCGGTACCTAATGGCAGTCAGGCTACCTCTGGCGAGCACATGGAGGGCTGTGCGGCTCCCCAAAGAAATGCCACCACACACCATGACTGACCCACCACCAAACCGGTCATGCTGGAGGATGTTGCAGGCAGCAGAACGTTCTCCACGGCGTCTCCAGACTCTGTCACGTCTGTCACGTGCTCAGTGTGAACCTGCTTTCATCTGTGAAGAGCACAGGGCGCCAGTGGCGAATTTGCAAATCTTGGTGTTCTCTGGCAAATGCCAAACGTCCTGCACGGTGTTGGGCTGTAAGCACAACCCCCACCTGTGGACGTCGGGCCCTCATACCACCCTCATGGAGTCTGTTTCTGACCGTTTGAGCAGACACATGCACATTTGTGGCCTGCTGAAGGTCATTTTGCAGGTCTCTGGCAGTGCTTCTCCTGCTCCTCCTTGCACAAAGGCGGAGGTAGCGGTCCTGCTGCTGGGTTGTTGCCCTCCTACGGCCTCCTCCACGTCTCCTGATGTACTGGCCTGTCTCCTGGTAGCGCCTCCATGCTCTGGACACTACGCTGACAGACACAGCAAACCTTCTTGCCACAGCTCGCATTGATGTGCCATCCTGGATGAGCTGCACTACCTGAGCCACTTGTGTGGGTTGTAGACTCCGTCTCATGCTACCACTAGAGTGAAAGCACCGCCAGCATTGAAAAGTGACCAAAACATCAGCCAGGAAGCATAGGAACTGAGAAGTGGTCTGTGGTCCCCACCTGCAGAACCACTCCTTTATTGGGGGTGTCTTGCTAATTGCCTATCATTTCCACCTGTTGTCTAAATCCATTTGCACAACAGCATGTGAAATTTATTGTCAATCAGTTTTGCTTCCTAAGTGGACAGTTTGATTTCACAGAAGTGGGATTGACTTGGAGTTACATTGTGTTGTTTAAGTGTTCCCGTTATTTTTTGAGCAGTGTATATACATATATATATATAATTGAAACTGACTTATCAAACTACACTGTACAGCTTTAGTGTGTCTGTGCATCATAGGTACAACTGTAAGCAATTTCGTTCTCAAATGTCTGTTTAATGTGAGAAAGAAAATTAAAAACACCTGTTAGAGCATTACAATGCGGACTGTCATGCATTTTTACTATTACCAACAAGACAACGAAGTGATACGTGCCATGGAGACTTATAACGGATACTTTCCCAACACCAAATGTTCCCACGCTGAGCGATATTGTTTACTATGCTATTATGCATACAATCCAAGTCATACGTTTATTGTCATTCATACTCTCATTTGTAACCGAATATCTTTGCAAAAGTGTTCATTGTGTCAATTTAGAGCTCGGAAATATTGGAATAATGTGCTTAAGGGGACTGACACTCAAGGCGCACAACAGGATAACACAACAACCACATTTTCAATTGACAATCATTGCTTTAAATGGATGTGGTCAATAGATTTGTATAGGCATATATAAACAATGTATTTAACTTGTAAACCAAGGTTGGATTAGTAGGTTTTAGCACCTGGATAATCACGTCATTATCGCGGGACGGGCTCCTATGTCCTGATATACACATTATGACATAATAAAGAGCTTAATCTTTCACGAAATAAAGACATAGAAGCATACCCAATTATACAGGTTCTACACATTCCATTTTGCGCCAAACATCGCTTACAACTCAATTCTAAGTGCAGCATATTGGACGACAACACAGTCATTGATCATTCGCAACTTTAAGTCATTCCTGTTATCTCTAGAGCATCCCGTATATCTATAGCACTGCATTTCTTCCACATCTGACCATGGATATGGTTTGGTGCATTCCAGAGTTCACTTATGGTCCCACAAAGGTAATCTTAGGAGAAATTCATTTTAGCATACTGTAAATGCCTGTGCATAACAAAGCATCATTATCTTCAAAGGAATTCTGTAGAAGCAGCCTTTATTTTCAGACTCTGCAGGCCTGCTGGGAGGAAACATATTACAATAAACAGGTAAGATTCATCCCACAAAAACATAAACAACAGAAAGAGAGTTGTATTTCAAGCCAGTTTAGAAAAGTTGGTCATAAGAGTTCTTAACTTGGGGCTATGTTCATATTTATATCCAAAAACAGCATTTTACATTGTCGCATGATGTTCAGAAAATGTATTCCCACCAAAATGTTCGGTGAATGTGCACATCAATTTACAAAAATACTCATCATAAACGTTGACAAAATATATAACAATTATTTAAAGAATTATAGATAGACTACCCCTGGATGCAACCGCTGTGTCAGATTTTAAAATAGCTTTACGGAGAAAGCTCATTTTTCAATATTCTGAGTACATAGCTCAGCCATCACGGCGAGCTATTCAGACACCCGCCAAGTTCGGGGCAACCTAAACTCAGAATTAGTATTAGAAATATTCTCTTACCTTTGCTGATCTTCGTCAGAATGCACTCCCAGGACTGCTACTTCCACAAGAAATTTTGTTTTTGTTCGAAATAATCCATATTTATGTCCAAATACCTCCGTTTTGTTTGTGCGTACAGATCACTTATCCAAAGTGTACTTAGAAGTACTTAGAAGCATGTCAAACGCTGTTTAAAATCAATCTTTATGGTATTTTTAACGTAACATTGCGATAATATTCCAACCGGACAATAGCGTATTCATTCAAGGAGAAAAAGAGGGAACAGCGTGCTCTCATGACAGCGCATATCCAATCCCTTTGTTGCCAGGCAGACCACTCAGTAACTGAGCTCCTATACTCTGCCCAGTGACAGGAGAAGGCTCAAACCACTTTCTGAAGGCTTTAGACAGCCAATGGAAGCCTTAAGAAGTGCAACATAACCCCACGGATACTGTAGTTTCGAAAGGGACTAGAAAGAAGAACTACAATTCTCAGATCCTCCACTTCCTGGTTGACTTTTTCTCAGGTTTCTGCCTGCCATATGAGTTCTGTTATACTCCCAGACACCATTCAAACAGTTTTAGAAACTTCAGAGTGTTTTCTATCCAAATCTACTAATAATATGCATATTCTAGTTTCTGGGCCAGAGCAGTAACCTGTTTAAATTGGGTACGTTTTTCATCCGGCCTTGAAAATACTGACCCCTAGCCCAGACAGGTGGGTAAGGGTTTGTGGAATCATGCCTTCCACATGCAGTAGTTCATCTCCATGCAGAAAGAGGACCCGAAAAGAGTCATCCGGTCAGTATGATGACTGTTCCCATATAAAGATGATGGCAAACTTGAAACGTGAAATCATGGAACTCAAGAAGTCACTGGATGTGGAGCTTGAACAGAAGATCGAGGCTCTCCGTGAAAGAACGGCGTTGAGCGTGGGACGTGTGAAATGGGAAGGAGAACACAGCAGCAGGAGGAGATGTGACTATAGTAGACAATACAGCGACCAAAGCTGCCATCAACACCTTGAGCGATACCCACAGGCACACGCTATATGAACTCGAGTTGTGTAAAAAGGAGCTGGAGGATACGAGAGAGGCTTTCCAGGAAGCCTGTGAAGAGCGAGAAGCCTTGAGGATCAAGCTGTCAGAGAGCCAGACTACCAAGGTTGCTGAGCCCAAGGAAGCGGCCGGTGGAATGCACATGACTGAAGACTCACACCCTCACTTAGGCTGGGTAGGGAGACATTACCTTGCGGTGTCACTCCCGGAGGATCGCATGATCAAACCCGGTCAGTCTGTCACTCCGGTCGGGGTGTTACAGAAGCTGTTTGAGATGAGGGTAGGCGATAAACTGGCGACAGGGTTCAGCATGCTGTTAGAGAATATAAACATCATGCTATCTCAACTGGAGCCGGAGTGGTACGCCAAACACTTTGGTTTCTGTAGAGCCTACGTGCATGGCAACAAATCCAAATCTACAGACAGGGTGGACACCAAAGACTTTGCGTGGCTGTTATTCGAGTACGGGGCCCATGCACCATTGATCGAAGTGCTAGGGGGCTGCAGAATGTTCTAAACAGCATGGGGAAGGGAGGAGTGACGACCGCAGCTCTGTACACGAGCAAGAACATGTACAGCTCGTATGTAACACTGTTCAGAGACACGGTGTCAAGGGCCTATGAGGGGTTCATACACGTACGCAAGAGAGCTCAGAGGGTGCACAAGACACAAGGTGTCATGTACGTGCCTCTCACGGTAGGCTTGGGTGCAGATCAGCGTGAATCTCAAGGAGGTTTCCACTCTGTCAGGAACAGAGTCTTGCGCTCTGTACTGGAAGGGATCGAAGCTCCCCCTCACATCAGCAGTGCGTCAGGAAGCTCTGAGGTAGACAGATTCTCCCGTGAAGACCCCCTTCGGTTGGAGCAGTCCCCTCTGCATTCATGAAACGTAGAGGTATGCAGGGTCAGGGTGAAGAGGGGAGGTCCTCTGTTCATCGGAGTAATCAGGAACACGTCCCCTTTAAGGCGGCGATGGCAAGTGTCGTACCAGGGCCTCTTGAAAAGCGGGTGCAGTTCGATTCACCTTGGTCAAACGATCTACCTGCTCTGTACAAGGAGGAGAGTAGTTGGGAGATATATAGTTAGAGAGATATAGTCAACCATACGGACTTGAGTGGGTCCGGCGAGCGACGCGGAGATGAGCTACTGGTAAGGGAGTCTGAGCGCAAGAGACGGTGTCTCAAAAAAGAGGAGGACCTGAGAACAAAAGCAATGTTGGCAATGTCTAAATACTGTCAGGAACAATGTGTGAGGAAAATGGTAACGTTGCACATGTCCCGAGGCGAGCGTATGAAACTGGCTCTGCTGAGCGGAGATGCTTGTTGTGGCAAATCTTATGCTATATCACTGCTGGAGAAGAAGCTAAGGAGCATGAACATCAACGTGGTTGTGAGCGCCATGACCAACAGGGCAGCAGGCACTCTGATGGAATCGTGCTCACTGGACCGCGTCTACACATTCCACAAGATGATGGGGTTCAAAATGGAACTGTTGGACGACAAGCTTTCCCTCAAAGACTTTATGCGGCAGTACTGCAAAGTATACTGGAGCGTGATTTCACGTTTCAATACACTGAACCAGTCCAAATTGCCCCCTGGGCGGAACGAGGTGATCAGACATCACTTGTGTAGGCAACTGAGGCCCGAGTCGTGTGCGGTGTGCAGTAAAATGTTCGAGCAGCTGAGGGTGTCTAAGAACCCAGCGGAACTGTCCCCCATGGAGGACGCCCTTTCGTTCCTTGGGGTGAATGTGTTGATCGTAGACGCGTACGGTCTGATGAACGTGGAGCTGCTGGAGAGGATGTTGTGATGCCTTGCGCTCTTCTACGGACCTGGCAAGGGTCCTCTGATAGTCTTCTCGGGCAGCGTCTCGCAATTGCAGCCCGTGGGATCTAATCTGCGCATTTGGGAAACAGAGAGCTTCGAAGGGCTTCTCTCTTCTTCGACTCCGCTCTTTGTCAACAGGTGGCAGTTCAAGGACCTGGGTTACGTGGAGGGCTTGACATACCTTCAGTTCAACACGGTCACGGAAGAGTCCCAGCGCATTTTCAGGAGCCAGGTGTCTATCCGAGAGCTAGACGGTATGGACCCCGACTACGAACCTGAGAAGCTGCGGATCTTCCACCAGGACGAACAGCAGATTACATACACTGCAGCGTACATGAACAAAGCGAGAAAAAATGCCCGTGTTAGGGAAAAGTTTCTCAGCGTTGCTTGGAAACGGGCGTCCTACAGGGCCGAACATTTGGCACGAAGTGCTGAAGCAGGCCGGTCAGACGCTGCCCAAGCTCTGTCGGTGCCCAAATACCGTCAAGGGATCCGCACCACGGAAAGGGATTATCTTAAGGTGGACAAGCTCTGGGTAGGTTGCAAGGTGCGAATGATCTGGCACATGGACTTCAACGGTATACAGGTTGCAAACAAAAAGACATCGCTGTCCTCATGTGCCTTGCTGGGCATGCAAAGGGGGATACAGCTGCAACTCCCTTTCATTGCAGACACGGAAGCTGTAGTGCAAGGCATTTGTTTCAAGCGAGAGAGCCAGTTCAACGAGTCCTACGTGAAGGGGGGTCAGACGGGAACCATGTACAAGGTCGCTCCTTCCAAGTGGAACTACATGAACTGGACAGTGACCACGCACCCGCTGGCCTGTCTGTTGGCGATGAACATGTACGACTGTCAAGGCTGCACTGTGCATGGGCAAGTGCTCTACGGGTGGACATTCGGCGTGCTGTCGGACGCGAATCTTAACATGCTTACAATCATGTTGCTCAAGCTCAACAGTGAAGAAGCCCCTATCCTCCTGGAACTACTCACAGCAGCGTCGCTCGTCCTCAAGCAGCCCAACGTACCATACTCCCCAACCTGTCGACATCCATCTCGAGCAGAGAGGTTCCTATTCCGCAGCTGACTCACAATTCGCTGTACTAGTGCATCGTCTGCCATGATCTAGCGAACCCGAACCTCTGCCTCTAGTTAGACATCAGCTATGTCGCCCACCAGACTACACCAACCAATTCGTACGTACACACACAATCTGAGCGAGCGTCGGACAAGTAACACCCAAGTCCCTTACGGGTGCCTCAAATACGAGTCAGCTAAGAACTACCTACCCGGTGGCCTGTTCCACTTTGTCAAAGATGCGGATTCATACGTGCTGACGCTAGACGGGCTGAGAGCCGATTTCATAAGAAACCTAAAAGAAGTGGCAGTCTGCGCCACCAGTATCTCCATTGCGAATAGACCGTTCCTGAACACCCCGCACCTGTACGAAGTGGAGCTGATCAACACGGGACACGAGTACCTGAAGCAGAGAGAGCGTTTCACAGCGCAGCTCCCCAACCAAGAGGACGTGGCTGCTCAACTTGAGGTGGAAGTTGATCTAGGCTACAACATGTCCGTGAACAAGGGCACCTGGGGAGGACTGCTGGCTAATAGAAAAGTGAATTGTGAGTCAGGCGGAGACCCCGTGGAAGAGGTGGTACAAGCTATTAAAGGGAGTGCTCCTAACCGCAGCTTGTTACCTGTAAAAAAGACACCTGTCCACAGAAGCAATCAATCAATCAGATTCCAAACTCTCCACCATGGCAAAGACCAAAGAGCTCTCCAAGGATGTCAGGGACAAGATTGTAGACCTACAAAAGGCTGGAATGGGCTACAAGACCATCGCCAAGCAGCTTGGTGAGAAGGTGACAACATTTGGTGCGATTATTCGCAAATGGAAGAAACACAAAAGAACTGTCAATATCCCTCGGCCTGGGGCTCCATGCAAGATCTCACCTCGTGGGGTTGCAATGATCATGAGAACGGTGAGGAATCAGCCCAGAACTACACGGGAGGATCTTGTCAATGATCTCAAGGCAGCTGGGACCATAGTCACCAAGAAAACAATTGGTAACACACTACGCCGTGAAGGACTGAAATCCTGCAGCGCCCGCAAGGTCCTCCTGCTCAAGAATACATATACATGCCCGTCTGAAGTTTGCCAATGAACATCTGAATGATTCAGAGGACAACTGGTGAAAGTGTTGTGGTCAGATGAGACCAAAATGGAGCTCTTTGGCATCAACTCAACTCGCCGTGTTTGGAGGAGGAGGAATGCTGCCTATGACCCCAAGAACACCATCTCCACCGTCAAACATGGAGGTGGAAACATTATGCTTTGGGGGTGTTTTTCTGCTAAGAGGACAGGACAACTTCACCGCATCAAAGGGACGATGGACGGGGCCATGTACCATCAAATCTTGGGTGAGAACATTCTTCACTCAGACAGGGCAATGAAAATGGGTCGTGGATGGGTATTCCAGCATGACAATGACCCAAAACACATGGCCAAGGCAACAAAGGAGTGGCTCAAGAAGAAGCACATTAAGGTCCTGGAGTGGCCTAGCCAGTCTCCAGATCTTAATCCCATAGAAAATCTGTGGAGGGAGCTGAAGGTTCGAGTTGCCAAACATCAACCTCGAAACCTTAAGAATTGACTGAATGACACATGGTTGAGTTGCGTGATTTTCACTATGTGCAGGTTATATGACAATAGCTCTAGGTTGTTTTTAACCACTTCCGGTGGTCACAGGAAGCTCTTGCTCAACACACGTTGTCTTTAGGGTAGACATAAACAGAATCCTGAATATGAAGTCTCTACCTTAAGAATTGACTGAATGAAACATGGTTGAGTTGCGTGATTTTCACAATGTGAAGTTATATGACAATAGCTCTAGGGTGTTTTTAGCAACTTCCGGTTGCTCCAGGAACCTTAGAATCGACACAGGTAGACCTCACAGTAGCCTGATGGATTGTTATAGAAGACAGGTTCATAAGGAATTCATAATCCACATAGGCTTTAGGTTGAATTTTGGAGAATAGTCTATGTGTTCCTATTGGGAGAGAAGTCATTGCACACAGTTTGATCTAAACACCTTCTTTTCACTGTGAAGGGTTAATGCCACAGGGTCAAGGTTAGGCTTGCACAGATCGGGAGGACCTCGGGAATGCTCCTGGTTCCTTTCCATCACTCGTTGTGTTGATTTCATCATGTTAACTTTGGTGATATTTTTTGCTGTTGAATAATATTGCAAATACGCGGATGCGCATTTGCAATATGATTCAATGGGCATTTAGCATCACGTATTTGGCATGCTCAAAAATACTGCAGAAATGCATAATTGACTGTCCCGATGAACTGGGGATGGCTGTGCAGTGACTGTGGTTCCTCTCCATGGCTTGGTGGTGACATGAGAGAAGTGGGACTGTCAGTTTTTTGCGATTTTTTGAAAAATTTACAAAATGACTATTGGCGCCCCATACTGGATGGGCACTGATGGAAGGTGCTCCCTACCCAACCGTGGACCCCTTGCACCCCCCTAAAGGCATTTAAAACCATTCTAAAAAATTAATCCTGGTAACCCATTTCGGGTCACCATGTGCACGGATGCGCATTTGCAAAATGTTTCAATGGATCTCAACATCACGAATTTGGCATGCTCAAAAACACTGCAGAAATGCATAATCGACTGTCCTGATGAACTGGGGATGGCCGCGCAGTGACTGTGGTTCCTTTCTATCGCTCATTGTGTTGATTTCATCATGTCAACTTTGGTGATATGTTTTGCTGTTGAATCATATTGCAAATGCGCGTTACGTTTGCAATATAGCGCGTTACGTTTGCAATATGATTCATCATGTCAACTTTGGTGATATTTTTTGCTGTTGAATCATATTGCAAATGCGCGTTACGTTTGCAATATAGCGCGTTACGTTTGCAATATGATTCAATGGGCATTTAGCATCACGAATTTAGGCATGCTCAAAAATACTGCAGAAATGCATAATTGACTGGCCTGATGAACTCGGGATGGCCGGGCAGTGACTGTGGTTCCTCTCCATTGCTCGTCACCCAGCAGTCAGCGTCCATCATTCAATTAGATGTCATTCTGACACCAAACTGATACCATCTGACACCAAATCCACTTTTTCCAACTCGTATAGAAGCCAACTATCACATATGTCAGAGAAGGCCCATAATTCACAGTGCTTTCAATTTTAACCATAAAAAAACATAAAACACATAGTTACGTTATAGCTGCGGGTCCAGCTCTGACAATATGTGTAGGCCTATGTGAGGCGACCCCGAATCCCAAGTTTCGGCTCGATAGGTCATTCGGTGCCCGAGCAATGGCCTTAATTGGTGCTGAAAATCCACTTTTTCAGGGCGTTACTACGGGGTTCCTGAATGAGCTATCGGACAGAGACATTTTGGGTCCGTCTCTATGGGCTGAGGCGGTTTCAATGCACCTAGTCTTGCGACTCTGGGATATTTCTACATGTCGCCATGTCCGTGATATTCAAAATGAAATGAAGATATTGCAAATGCACGAGGCGGTTTCTCGGTCTGAGAACTTTCTAGAGCCACATAAATCACCATGCACTATCGACTTGAGCACTAGAACATGTTTCTAAAATTTCGGAGCTCTAGGTCTGACGGTTCTTGAATCGTTTGAACGAAAGTAACGATTGAAGGCGGTATAAGCCTCTAAGCCCCACACAATGTCCCTATGGCCAAATTGTGTGTGTGTGTTTTAGTTTTTTTTGCAAAAAGAATAGACACACGTTGTCTTTGGGGTAGGCATATACAGAATCCTGAATATGAAGTCTCTACCTTAAGAATTGACTCAATGACACATGGTTGAGTTTTTCACTATCTGCAGGTTGCTTATATGACAATAGCTCAAGGGTGATTTTAACAACTTCCGGTTGCTCCAGGAACCTTAGAATCAATACAGGTAGACCTCACAGTAGCCTGATGGATTGTTATAGAAGACAGGTTCATAAGGCATTCATAACCCACATAGGCTTTAGGTTGAATTTTGGAGAATAGTCAATGTATTCCTATGGGGAGAGAAGTCATTGCACACTTTTTGATCTAAACACCTTTTCACTGTGAAGGGTTAATGCCACAGGGTCAAGGTTAGGCTTGCACAGATCGGGAAGACCTAAGGAACGCTCCTGAGGTTGAATTGTGCTTCTAACCCTAACGGTTCTCTCACTGTCACCCAAAAGCACTTGACATATTGGTGCAGGCATCATTTTGGGCCTAGTTTTCTCACGGTCGCTGCGCTCAGACCGAGCGAGCTACGGTCAAGCGGGTCGTCTCATTGAACTCGGCACAGCCTAGAGATAATGATAATGCCATTGCAGGCTCTTTGTGTCTTTAAGCACCGCACTGTGTCACTCCATCCTTGCTGTGTGTGTGTGTGAGAGAGCTTTTCTTTGACATCTGATGGGATAAATGACTGATTTACAGTTCATGAGGGTTGCCTAGTCACACATATGAAGTTGTGGAAAGATCTGACCTTTTTAACCCTTCAAAACAGCCCCTATGACACCATTTTAAGGCACTTCTGGTTGACACAGGAATCTGAACGTTAGGCTCTTATAGAATATTGAGTTTTAAGTCTTTATGTTAAGAACTGACTTATTTACTGGGGGTTGAACAAGTGTGTGTTGTTTCAGAAAATCACAGAAAATCACAGAAATCTCGCAGAGCTCCGAAACCCGCCTTAACGGACTCATCTGAACACGCTGCAACTGGATATGTAACTTTTTTGAAAAAAAAACTCCTATTGTTGAATATCACCAATGTGTCATTGTACAATTTCTCTGAAATGAACATTGGTAAATGCATGGTTCCTTTTCTCCTGACACCGTAGGCTCATGTAGTTTGATGTGAAGCGGTCAAATCAGCAGTCTATTTTCCTGTTTGACTTTCAATCCCAGAAAAATAGCCTTAACCTCTATGGGACCGAATTCGTCCCACTTATGTAACAGCTAGTGTCATCCTGTGGCGCGATTTTTAAAACGTTTGAAATGCTATTACTTCAATTTCTCAAACATATGACTATTTTACAGCTATTTAACCTGTTAGGGTATAGGGGGCAGTATTTTCACGGCTGGATAAAAAAATGTACCCGATTTAATCTGGTTACTAATCCTACCCAGTAACTAGAATATGCATATACTTATTATATATGGATAGAAAACACCCTAAAGTTTCTAAAACTGTTTGAATGGTGTCTGTGAATATAACAGAACTCATTTGGCAGGCAAAACCCTGAGACAGATTCTGACAGGAAGTGGATACCTGATGTGTTGAATTGACTTTAAGCCTATGCCATTGAAAAACAAAGGGGCTGAGGAATATTTTGGCACTTCCTATTGCTTCCACTAGATGTCACCAGCCTTTACAAAGTGTTTTGAGTCTTATACTGTGAGATCTGACCGAACAAGAGCCATGGAACGGTGATGGCCCATTAGACACCTGGCGCGCAAGTTCATGTTGGGTACTCTCGTTCCAATACGGTTTAAAAGAGAACGCAATCGTTCGCCTTGAATTTTATTCATGTTCTGGTTAAAAAAGGCACTAATGATTTATGCGATACAACGTTTGACATGTTTGAACAAACGTAAATATATTTTTTCTGTTCGTGAAGTGAAGTGAAGTCCGGCTGGCTTAGATCATGTGCTAACAACACGGAGCTTTTTGGACATAAATGATGAGCTTTTTTGAACAAAACTACATTCGTTATGGATCTGGGATTCCTGGAAGTGACATCTGATGAAGACAATCAAAAGGTAATGGATTATTTACATAGTATTTTCGATTTTAAATCTCTCCAACATGGCGGTTAGTCTGTATCGCAAAGCGTATTTTTCTGGGCGCAGTGCTCAGACTATTGCAAAGTGTGATTTCCCAGTAAGGTTATTTTTAAATCTGGCAAGTCGATTGCGTTCAAGAGATGTAAATCTATAATTCTATAATAATGAATGACAATATAATATTTTACTAATGTTTTCTAATATTAATTAATTATTTTGTTGTCATGACTTGACTGCCGGTTATTGGAGGGAAACGATTTCCTGAACATCAACGCCATAGTAAAACGCTGTTTTTGGATATAAATATGAACTTGATAGAACTAAAAATGCATGCATTGTCTAACATAATGTCCTAGGAGTGTCATCTGATGGAGATTGTAAAAGGTTAGTGCATAATTTTAGCTGATTTTATGGTTTTGGTGATGCCTGTCTTTGAATCGACAATACATTACACACAGCTATTGTCAATGTACTCTCCTAACATAACCTAACTTTATGCTTTCGCCGTAAAACCTTTTTGAAATCGGACAACGTGGTTAGATTAAGGAGATGTTTATCTTTCAAAGGGTGTAAGATAGTTGTATGTTTGAGAAATTTGAATTTTGACATTTATTTGGTTTCAAATTTGCCGCTCTTGAAATGCACCTGCTGTTGATAGGGTGCGCCACGGGTGGCACGCTAGCGTCCCAAATAGCCCAAAGAAGATAAAGAGCTAGTGACTTAAAGACACATTAGCGACTTTAAAAAAAACACACCCGCCTGTCACCAGGGTAGCGTTGGGTGAGGAGTAGCCAACTTTTGCCAAACCGCTGAGGTCTGCCGAGACCCCCGGGGGCCCGGCGGGTGCCGGGGTCAATTTGTGGGTTATCACTTCTCGGCCTTTTGGCTCAGATCAAGCTTGGTACCGAGGTGCCCCAGAGCTAGCTGAGTTAAAAGCGGATGGCCGGAGGGTGGTGAGAGAGTTTTAGATTTTTGGCAGGAACAATCTAAACAAATTTAAAATACAGCCATACGGAAATGGCGGTTAGTGGGAACACAGGGTCGGTTCCGAGGGCCGGACTAAAGAACACAATAAGATTTGCATGGAAGCAAGAAGGAGAAATAAGGATGCCGAGGGACACCTTTGCGAGGACCGTGTTGATGGGGGCGCTATCTCTGAAAGTCCCAGATGTGATGTGCCTGCAGGGGAACTCAATGGAGGAGGCATACGATGTAACTTTCTATACGGAAAGTAAGAGTGATGGAGTAATTGAGAAGGTAAAGGAGGCAACAGGGGAGAGACCTTTGTCCTTTTTCAACATCGTGTGCCTGGCAAGAAGGAATTTTAGAACAATAAATATACATATGTATAATCCACACGTGACGGATATGGCAGTGGCAGCCTTTTTGGGTCGCTACTGCAAGGTAACATCGGGAGCCAGGTACGTAAAGGACTCGCTGGGCTTCTGGAACGGCCGCCGCCAATTCCAGGTGCTCCTAAGGGAAGATCCGGGGCGGGGTTTGAGGGCTTTTTGCATCCCCCTGCAGTGTTTTCATTAGGGTCGGACAGAGGCATGCTGTTCTATGCACGTCAGCCACCTTTCTGCAGGAAATGCAGGGAGTACGGGCATGGAACAGCCTCATGTGGGCTGGTAAAATGCAGGTTTTGCATGTCGGAGGAACATGAGGCCAAAAATTGTACGGCACCAAAAGAATGTCATGGGTGTGGCAGTAAACAGCACCTGTTTCGAGAGTGCCCGGCGAGGCAACAAATGTACGCGGCAGTGGCTGCTGGGGGAAGGATGGCTGGAGGAAAGGGCATGGAGGAGAAGAGGAGGCTAGGAGAAGGGGACCTAGGTCACAGGCCGGAAGAGGCAGCAAGGAGGATGGTGAGTGGGGAACCGGAGAAGCAAGCCCGGTCCTTGCCAGCTCCAAACGTCGGGGGTAAGGTCGTTTTGGAGAGGTCATCGGTGGAGGTGGACCCGGAGACCCAGGTGTCAATGGGTACTCAATCCATCATTAGGCCGCCGGGAGAGGTTGGTGGAGCAACGGGAAAGTTGGGCTCATCCCTCGACGAAGTCTACATAGATGAAGAGGCTTTCGGGGCCCTCGTGGGGGAGATGAGGGAGATGGTGGAGGAGCTCCAGGTCTCACAAACGAGGACGGCGGAATGGGGTCCATCTCGCCCTTACCAGCCACTCCAAGAACGAAGAGGGACGCCTCCACAGCACAGCAGGCCCAGCAGGAGTCAGGGCTGTTTTTGGAATCAGGTGAGGCCCGGAGGAAGAAAAAGAAAAAAAGAGGTTTTCCCTCGAGACGGGAGAGGGCCAGAGTGGGCTGGAAGGGGTGGGGAGGGTATTTGGGGACAGTGCCACAGAGGTGACCCCCCTGTCACCACGGGTCTCATCTCTCACACTCACCCAGATGGACATAGATCTGGTGACCCCTGCGCTGTGTATGCCCGATGGTGATGGGGTGTCTCAGGCTAGTTCTGGGACGCCGGGACCCCCCATCCCCAACCCCTTCCCTGCGTCATGGGGTTCTCAGGAGGACGGTATGGGGGGTGGGAAGGGTGGTGGGGCCTCGGGGGCTGCTGGTCCAGCGTCCATGATCGATGAGGACCTTTACCCACCGGATGGAGTGAGTACTTGAACCCTGCACTTGGTTGACTTTTCTTTTTAAGTGTGCAACCATGGCAAACATTCAAATAATGACTATGAACTTTCGAGGTCTAAGGGACACTGTAAAGAGAACTGCTGTTTTTAGTTGTTTATAAAACATATGTTTTAACTTTTGTTTCTTGCCGGAGGTACATTTAAGGGATGGGGGGGATGTAGAGCAGTTTAAAAAAGAGTGGGTAAAAGGGAAGTCGGTGTGGAGTGTGGGGGTGTCCACTCATCAGGGGTTGGGATTTTGTTTGGGACTTGGGAGGTGAGGGTGGAAGGCACGTACGTTGCGATGCAGGGGAGGGTTTTGGGGGTGGACATAACGTTAGGGGATTTTAGACTTAGGATTATAGGGGTATACGGGCCACAGACGGTGCCAGAGAGAAAGGAGATGGTGGAGAGTCTGGCACCTCTGTGTGCCACAAACAGAGTTTTGATAGTGGGAGGGGATTTTAATGTAGAATTAGGAGGGGTAAGGGATAGTAGCGTGGGGGCCATCACCGGACTTATGGCAAGCCATGGTCTGGTGGATGGAGGCCTTAACACTACTCCGGCGCTAGCAGGTCCCAAGTGGCGTAACTCCCAGGGGGTCGAGCGGAGGCTGGACTATGTATTTCTACCCAAATCCTTGGGGCTTTTGTCTGGGCGTCTGCTGCCTGTGTTTTTCTCGGATCATGACGGGGTACTCCTTCGGGTCAAGGCGCCTGTCTGCCTTTTCGGTAGGGGGTACTGGAAGCTCGACCGGGATATCCTGGAGGAGCGGGCTTTTGTAAATGTTTTTTCTGTTTTTTTTCGGGGGCTTGAGGGTCTCCGGCCAATGTGCGGAGGGGTTTTGGAATGGTGGGAGGTAGTTAAGGTAAGAATTAGGGTATTTATTATTGTTTTTTGTAAGAGGAAGGGGAGAGAGGAGAGAAGGGAGGTGGAGCAGCTCCAACGTTTACTCGATCTTGAGTACGAGGCTGGTAACCTCGGTACTTCGATGGACGTTGAGCACGCTACCAGCCTCAAGGCTCAGCTCAGGGAGGTGCACGAGCGGAAGGCCCGTGCTTTCCTGCAGCGCACACACTCTGAGTTTATAGAGCAGAATGAGACCTGCTCTGCAGTGTTTTTCAAATCAGTTAGGGAAAAGCAGGTAAGACAGGTCTTTTATGGGGTGAGGGATGGACAGGGTAGGGTGGTTAGGGAGCCGGAGCAAATGGTCAGGGTGGCAACTGACCATTTCCGGGGGGTTTTCCAGGAGAGGGTAGTAGAAAAAGAGCAGGGTACCGTGTTCTTAGAACACTTGTCCCGGCGTGTGCCGGAGGACATTAGAAAGGTGATGGAAGCCCCGATAACACTAGAGGTGGTGGAGAGCGCCCTCAAGAGGATGGGGAAAGGGAAGGTGCCTGGGATGGATGGGCTGCCGGCTGAGTTTTACCTCAAATTTTGGGATATGCTTGGACCGGTGGTCCTCGAAGTCCTGACGGCAGTTCTCGAGACTGGAGTCCCGGGCAGATCGATGGCTGTAGGCGTGCTGTCCCTCCTCTACAAGAGGGGGGATGCCGCCGACCTTAGCAACTGGCGGCCGTTGACCATGCTGTGCGTAGATTATAAGATACTAGCTAAGGTCATGGCAGACCGTTTGCGCACAGCCCTTCCCTACGTTGTCCATGAGGATCAAATGTGTGGGGTGGATGGCCGTTCCATTAGGTGGAACCTCCAACAAATCAGGGACTCCATCGCCTGGGTTGAGGATAGAAGTCTACCTCTGATGGTAGCGGCACTTGATCAGGCCAAGGCTTTTGATCGCGTCAGTAGGGTTTTTCTTTTCAGAGTGTTAGACAGGTTAGGGTTTAATGATCGCTTTATAAAGTGGATCAAGATTTTGTATGTGGGAGCGGGGTGCCGGGTGAGCATAAACAGCCATCTGGGTGACGTGTTTGGCCCCCCACGGGTGGCACGCTAGCGTCCCAAATAGCCCAAAGAAGATAAAGAGCTAGTGACTTAAAGACACATTAGCGACTTTAAAAAAAACACACCCGCCTGTCACCAGGGTAGCGTTGGGTGAGGAGTAGCCAACTTTTGCCAAACCGCTGAGGTCTGCCGAGACCCCCGGGGGCCCGGCGGGTGCCGGGGTCAATTTGTGGGTTATCACTTCTCGGCCTTTTGGCTCAGATCAAGCTTGGTACCGAGGTGCCCCAGAGCTAGCTGAGTTAAAAGCGGATGGCCGGAGGGTGGTGAGAGAGTTTTAGATTTTTGGCAGGAACAATCTAAACAAATTTAAAATACAGCCATACGGAAATGGCGGTTAGTGGGAACACAGGGTCGGTTCCGAGGGCCGGACTAAAGAACACAATAAGATTTGCATGGAAGCAAGAAGGAGAAATAAGGATGCCGAGGGACACCTTTGCGAGGACCGTGTTGATGGGGGCGCTATCTCTGAAAGTCCCAGATGTGATGTGCCTGCAGGGGAACTCAATGGAGGAGGCATACGATGTAACTTTCTATACGGAAAGTAAGAGTGATGGAGTAATTGAGAAGGTAAAGGAGGCAACAGGGGAGAGACCTTTGTCCTTTTTCAACATCGTGTGCCTGGCAAGAAGGAATTTTAGAACAATAAATATACATATGTATAATCCACACGTGACGGATATGGCAGTGGCAGCCTTTTTGGGTCGCTACTGCAAGGTAACATCGGGAGCCAGGTACGTAAAGGACTCGCTGGGCTTCTGGAACGGCCGCCGCCAATTCCAGGTGCTCCTAAGGGAAGATCCGGGGCGGGGTTTGAGGGCTTTTTGCATCCCCCTGCAGTGTTTTCATTAGGGTCGGACAGAGGCATGCTGTTCTATGCACGTCAGCCACCTTTCTGCAGGAAATGCAGGGAGTACGGGCATGGAACAGCCTCATGTGGGCTGGTAAAATGCAGGTTTTGCATGTCGGAGGAACATGAGGCCAAAAATTGTACGGCACCAAAAGAATGTCATGGGTGTGGCAGTAAACAGCACCTGTTTCGAGAGTGCCCGGCGAGGCAACAAACGTACGCGGCAGTGGCTGCTGGGGGAAGGATGGCTGGAGGAAAGGGCATGGAGGAGAAGAGGAGGCTAGGAGAAGGGGACCTAGGTCACAGGCCGGAAGAGGCAGCAAGGAGGATGGTGAGTGGGGAACCGGAGAAGCAAGCCCGGTCCTTGCCAGCTCCAAACGTCGGGGGTAAGGTCGTTTTGGAGAGGTCATCGGTGGAGGTGGACCCGGAGACCCAGGTGTCAATGGGTACTCAATCCATCATTAGGCCGCCGGGAGAGGTTGGTGGAGCAACGGGAAAGTTGGGCTCATCCCTCGACGAAGTCTACATAGATGAAGAGGCTTTCGGGGCCCTCGTGGGGGAGATGAGGGAGATGGTGGAGGAGCTCCAGGTCTCACAAACGAGGACGGCGGAATGGGGTCCATCTCGCCCTTACCAGCCACTCCAAGAACGAAGAGGGACGCCTCCACAGCACAGCAGGCCCAGCAGGAGTCAGGGCTGTTTTTGGAATCAGGTGAGGCCCGGAGGAAGAAAAAGAAAAAAAGAGGTTTTCCCTCGAGACGGGAGAGGGCCAGAGTGGGCTGGAAGGGGTGGGGAGGGTATTTGGGGACAGTGCCACAGAGGTGACCCCCCTGTCACCACGGGTCTCATCTCTCACACTCACCCAGATGGACATAGATCTGGTGACCCCTGCGCTGTGTATGCCCGATGGTGATGGGGTGTCTCAGGCTAGTTCTGGGACGCCGGGACCCCCCATCCCCAACCCCTTCCCTGCGTCATGGGGTTCTCAGGAGGACGGTATGGGGGGTGGGAAGGGTGGTGGGGCCTCGGGGGCTGCTGGTCCAGCGTCCATGATCGATGAGGACCTTTACCCACCGGATGGAGTGAGTACTTGAACCCTGCACTTGGTTGACTTTTCTTTTTAAGTGTGCAACCATGGCAAACATTCAAATAATGACTATGAACTTTCGAGGTCTAAGGGACACTGTAAAGAGAACTGCTGTTTTTAGTTGTTTATAAAACATATGTTTTAACTTTTGTTTCTTGCCGGAGGTACATTTAAGGGATGGGGGGGATGTAGAGCAGTTTAAAAAAGAGTGGGTAAAAGGGAAGTCGGTGTGGAGTGTGGGGGTGTCCACTCATCAGGGGTTGGGATTTTGTTTGGGACTTGGGAGGTGAGGGTGGAAGGCACGTACGTTGCGATGCAGGGGAGGGTTTTGGGGGTGGACATAACGTTAGGGGATTTTAGACTTAGGATTATAGGGGTATACGGGCCACAGACGGTGCCAGAGAGAAAGGAGATGGTGGAGAGTCTGGCACCTCTGTGTGCCACAAACAGAGTTTTGATAGTGGGAGGGGATTTTAATGTAGAATTAGGAGGGGTAAGGGATAGTAGCGTGGGGGCCATCACCGGACTTATGGCAAGCCATGGTCTGGTGGATGGAGGCCTTAACACTACTCCGGCGCTAGCAGGTCCCAAGTGGCGTAACTCCCAGGGGGTCGAGCGGAGGCTGGACTATGTATTTCTACCCAAATCCTTGGGGCTTTTGTCTGGGCGTCTGCTGCCTGTGTTTTTCTCGGATCATGACGGGGTACTCCTTCGGGTCAAGGCGCCTGTCTGCCTTTTCGGTAGGGGGTACTGGAAGCTCGACCGGGATATCCTGGAGGAGCGGGCTTTTGTAAATGTTTTTTCTGTTTTTTTTCGGGGGCTTGAGGGTCTCCGGCCAATGTGCGGAGGGGTTTTGGAATGGTGGGAGGTAGTTAAGGTAAGAATTAGGGTATTTATTATTGTTTTTTGTAAGAGGAAGGGGAGAGAGGAGAGAAGGGAGGTGGAGCAGCTCCAACGTTTACTCGATCTTGAGTACGAGGCTGGTAACCTCGGTACTTCGATGGACGTTGAGCACGCTACCAGCCTCAAGGCTCAGCTCAGGGAGGTGCACGAGCGGAAGGCCCGTGCTTTCCTGCAGCGCACACACTCTGAGTTTATAGAGCAGAATGAGACCTGCTCTGCAGTGTTTTTCAAATCAGTTAGGGAAAAGCAGGTAAGACAGGTCTTTTATGGGGTGAGGGATGGACAGGGTAGGGTGGTTAGGGAGCCGGAGCAAATGGTCAGGGTGGCAACTGACCATTTCCGGGGGTTTTTCCAGGAGAGGGTAGTAGAAAAAGAGCAGGGTACCGTGTTCTTAGAACACTTGTCCCGGCGTGTGCCGGAGGACATTAGAAAGGTGATGGAAGCCCCGATAACACTAGAG
Source organism: Salmo trutta (assembly GCF_901001165.1). Lineage (NCBI taxonomy): Eukaryota > Metazoa > Chordata > Actinopteri > Salmoniformes > Salmonidae > Salmo > Salmo trutta. The sequence goes on along the minus strand of NC_042980.1, from coordinate 3,821,582 downwards.
GTGGTGGAGAGCGCCCTCAAGAGGATGGGGAAAGGGAAGGTGCCTGGGATGGATGGGCTGCCGGCTGAGTTTTACCTCAAATTTTGGGATATGCTTGGACCGGTGGTCCTCGAAGTCCTGACGGCAGTTCTCGAGACTGGAGTCCCGGGCAGATCGATGGCTGTAGGCGTGCTGTCCCTCCTCTACAAGAGGGGGGATGCCGCCGACCTTAGCAACTGGCGGCCGTTGACCATGCTGTGCGTAGATTATAAGATACTAGCTAAGGTCATGGCAGACCGTTTGCGCACAGCCCTTCCCTACGTTGTCCATGAGGATCAAATGTGTGGGGTGGATGGCCGTTCCATTAGGTGGAACCTCCATACAGAAGGGACGTCGCGTGCGCCATCCGTATGGTTAGTGAGAAAGTCCATGTTGCAAATGTACCCTCCCTTACTAGACGTCCGACCACGTCCGATAAATCCGCGGACGGCGTCGGGCCGATCGCGGGGGCCGGATCTTCCAGGAAGTCATCGAACGGAGTCTCTCGGACCTTCGGTTTCCGTTTAATTAAATTTTCAAATTTTGGTCATTTTCTTGCAGTCCCGGATTATTCCACGAGAGGGCGTATGGAATCATATTGCAAATGTAACATATATCACCAAATGCGACACGGCTTTTTCTCCTAAACCGAAGACAATTCGAAGACGAAACTCGGTCTGCGTGGGTTTGGCATAATGGGCAGTTGGCCCCGAACAGGATGGAGTCGAGGCCTCGACGCTTTTCGAGTTAAGGCTATTTTTCTGGGATTGAAAGTCAAAGAGGAAAATAGAGTGCTGATTTGACCACTTCACATCAAACTACATGAGCCTACGGTGTCAGGAGAAAAGGAACCATGCATTTACCAATGTTCATTTCAGAGAAATTGTACAATGACACATTGGTGATATTCAACAACAAGAGGTTTTTTTTTCAAAAAAGTTACATATCCAGTTGCAGCGTGTTCAGATGAGTCCGTTAAGGCAGGTTTCGGAGCTCTGCGAGATTTCTGTGATTTTCTGTGATTTTCTGAAACAACACACACTTGTTCAACCCTCTGTAAATAAGTCAGTTCTTAACAGAAACACTTAAAACTCAATATTCTATAAGAGCCTAACATTCAGATTCCTGTGTCAACCAGAAATGCCTTATAATGGTTTCATAGGGGCTGTTTTGAAGGGTTAAAAAGGTCAGATCTTTCCACAACTTCATATGTGTGACTAGGCAACCCTCATGAACTGTAAATCAGTCATTTATCCCATCAGATGTCAAAGAAAAGCTCTCTCAAACACACACACAGAGAGGACGGAGTGACACAGTGCGGTGCTTAAAGACACAAAGAGCCTGCAATGGCATTACCATTATCTCTAGGCTGAGACGAGTTCAATGAGACGCCCCGCTTGACCGTAGCTTGCTCGGTATGAGCGCAGTGACCGTGAGAAAACTAGGCCCAAAATGAGGCCTGCACCAATATGTCAAGGGCTTATGGGTGACAGTGAGAGAACCATTAGGGTTAGAAGCACAATTCAACCTCAGGAGCGTTCCTGAGGTCCTCCCGATCTGTGCAAGCCTAACCTTGACCCTGTGGCATTAACCCTTCACAGTGAAAAGAAGGTGTTTAGATCAAACTGTGTGCAATGACTTCTCTCCCCATAGGAATACATTGACAATTCTCCTAAATTCAACCTGAAGTCTATGTGGGTTATGAATGCCTTATGAACCTGTCTTCTATAACAATCCATCAGGCTACTGTGAGGTCTACCTGTGTCGATTCTAAGGTTCCTGGAGCAACCGGAAGTTGTTAAAAACAGCCAAGAGCTATTGTCATATGGTCAACCTGCATATAGTGAAAATCACGCAACTCAACCATCTGTCATTCAGTCAATTCTTAAGGTAGAGACTTCATATTCAGGATTCTGTTTATGTCTACCCCAAAGACAACGTGTGTGAAGTAAGAGCTTCATGTGACAACCGGAAGTTGTTAAAAACAGCCAAGAGCTATTGTCATATGGTCAACCTGCATATAGTGAAAATCACGCAACTCAACCATCTGTTATTCAGTCAATTCTTAAGGTAGAGACTTCATATTCAGGATTCTGTTTATGTCTAACCCAAAGACAACGTGTGTTGAGTAAGAGCTTCCTGTGACAACCGGAAGTGGTTAAAAACAGCCAAGAGCTATTGTCATATAACCTGCACACAGTGAAAATCAAGCAACTCAACCCTATGTCATCCAGCCAATTCTTTAGGTAGAGACTTCATATTGAGGATTCTGTATATGCCTACCCCAAAGACAACGTGTGTCTATTCTTTTTGCAAAAAAAACAAAAACACACACACACAATTTGGCCATAGGGACATAGTGTGGGGCTTAGAGTCTTATACCGCCTTCAATAGTTACTTTCGTTCAAACGATTCAAGAACCGTCAGACCTAGAGCTCTGAAATTTTAGAAACCTGTTCTAGAGCTCAAGTCGATAGTGCACGGTGATTTATGGGGCTCTAGAAGGTTCTCTGACCGAGAAACCGCCTCGTACATTTGCAATATTTTCAATTCATTTTGAATATCACGGACATGGCGACATGTAGAAATGTCCCAGAGTCGCAAGACTAGGTGCATTGAAACCGGCTCGGCCCATAGAGACGGACCCCAATATCTCTGTCCAATAGCTCATTCAGGGACCCCGTAGTAACGCCCTGAAAAAGTGGATTTTCAGCACCAATTAGGCCATTGCTCGGGCACCGAATGACCTATCGAGCCGAAACTTCGGATTCGGGGTCGCCTCACATAGGCCTACACATAATGTCAGAGCTGGACCCGCAGCTATAACGTAACTATGTGTTTTAGGTTTTTTTATGGTTAAAATTGAAAGCACTGTGAATTATGGGCCTTCTCTGACATATGTGATAGTTGGCTTCTATACGAGTTGGAAAAAGTGGATTTGGTGTCAGATGCTATCAGTTTGGTGTCAGATTGACATCTAATTGACTGATGGACGCTGACTGCTGGGTGACGAGCAATGGAGAGGAACCACAGTCACTGCCCGGCCATCCCGAGTTCATCGGGCCAGTCAATTATGCATTTCTGCAGGATTTTTGAGCATGCCTAAATTTGTAATGCTAAATGCCCATTAACCTCTTACATCTACACGTTCCGCTAGCGGAACGTCTGCTCCAATATCCAATGATGGGCGGGGCGCGAAATTCAAACTCCTCTAAATCCGAAAACTTACACTTTTCAAACATATGACTATGTTACAGCTATTTAAAGACAAGACTCTCCTTTATCTAACCAAACTGTCCGATTTCAAAAAGGCTTTACAGCGAAAGCAAAACATTAGATTATGTCAGCAGAGTACCCAGCCAGGAATAATCACACAGCCATTTTTCAAGCTAGCATATCATGTCACATAAACCCAAACCATATCTAAATGCAGCACTAACCTTTGATGATCTTCATCAGATGACACACCTAGGACATTGTGTTATACAATACATGCATGTCTGTTCAATCAAGTTCATATTTATATCAAAAACCAGCTTTTTACATTAGCATGTGACGTTCAGAACTAGCATTCCCACCGAACACTTCCGGTGATTTTACTAAATTACTCACGATAAACGTTCACAAAAAGCATAACAATTATTTTAAGAATTATAGATACAGAACTCCTCTATGCACTCGATATGTCCGATTTTAAAATAGCTTTTCGGATGAAGCACATTTTGCAATAATGTAAGTACATAGCCCGGCGTTACAGGGCTAGCTATTTAGACACCCACCCAGTGTAGCCTTCACCAAAATCACATTTCCTATAAGAAAAATGTTCTTACCTTGCTTGTTCTTCATCAGAATACACTGCCAGGACTTCTACTTCAATAACAAATGTAGGTTTGGTCCCAAATAATCCATCGTTATATCCAAACAGCGACGTTTTGTTCGTGCGTTCTAGACACTATCCCAACGCTAAATCTCGGCCACGAGCATGACGCAAAATATGACAAAAAATTTCGAAATATTCCATTACCGTACTTCGAAGCATGTCAACCGCTGTTTAAAACCAATATTTATGCAATTTATCTCGTAGAGAAGCGATAATATTCCGACCGGGAATCTGCCTGTCTGTAAACTGAGGAAAAAACCGAAAGCCGGGGGCGGGGCGTGTCACGCGCCTAAGGCTTAGTCCATTGACTGACCACTCAGCATTTGCTCTCGTGTGCTTCAGCCAGGGCTTTGAATGACATCATTCCTGTTTTTCCCGGGCTGTGAGACTCCATTGTTGACGTGAGAAGTGTCACGTAAGAGCAGAGATCCTTTGTAAACGACAGAGATAATAAAGAAGGGCAAGAAATGTTCAGACAGGGTACTTCCTGAACAGAAGCATCTCAGGTTTTTGCCTGCCATAGGAGTTCTGTTATACTCACAGACACCATTCAAACAGTTTCAGAAACTTTGGAGTGTTTTCTCTCCAAAGCTAATAATTATATGCATATTCCAGTTTCTGGGCAGGACTAATAATCAGATTAAATCGGGTACGTTTTTTATCCAGCCGTGAAATTACTGCCCCCTAGATGTAACAGGTTAAATCATGTTGCAAACGTAACGCGCTATATTGCAAACGTAACGTGCGTTTGCAATATGATTCAACAGCAGAAAATATCACCAAAGTTGACATGATGAAATCAACACAATGAGCGATAGAGAGGAACCACAGTCACTGCCCGGCCATCCCCAGTTCATCGGGACAGTCAATTTTGCATATCTTTAGTGTTTTTGAGCATGCCAAATTCATGATGTTGAGGCCCGTTGAATCATATTGCAAATGCGCATCCGTGCACATGGTGACCCGAAATGGGTTACCAGGAGTAATTTTTTAGAAGGGTTTTAAATGCCTTTAGGGTGGTGCAAGGGGTGCACGGTTGGGTAGGGAGCACCTTCCATCAGTGCCCATCCAGTATAAGGCGCCCCTAGTCATTTTGGACATTTTTCAAAAAATCGCTAAAAATCGACAGTCCCACTTCTCTCATGTCACCATCAAGCCATGGAGAGGAACCACAGTCACTGCCCGGCCATTCCCAGTTCATCGGGACAGTCAATTTTGCATATCTTTAGTGTTTTTGAGCATGCCAAATTCGTGATGTTGAGGCCCATTGAATCATATTGCAAATGCGCATCCGTGCACATGGTGACCCGAAATGGGTTACCAGGAGTAATTTTTTAGAATGGTTTTAAATGCCTTTAGGGTGGTGCAAGGGGTGCACGGTTGGGTAGTGAGCACCTTCCATCAGTGCCCATCCAGTATGGGGCGCCCCTAGTCATTTTGGACATTTTTCAAAAAAAATCGCTAAAAAACGACAATCCCACTTCTCTCATGTCACCATCAAGCCATGGAGAGGAACCACAGTCACTGCCCGGCCATCACCAGTTCATCGGGACAGTTCATTTTGCATTTCTGCAGTGTTTTTAAGCATGCCAAATTCGTGATGTTGAGGCCCATTGAATCATATTGCAAATGCGCATCAGTGCACATGGTGACCCGAAATGGGTTACCAGGAGTAATTTTTTAGAATGGTTTTAAATGCCTTTAGGGTGGTGCAAGGGGTCCGCGGTTGGGTAGGGAGCACCTTCCATCAGTGCCCATCCAGTATGGGGCGCACCTAGTCATTTTGGACATTTTTCCAAAAATCACAAAAAAAACTCACCATCAAGCCATGGAGAGGAACCACAGTCACTGCACAGCCATCCCCAGTTCATCGGGACAGTCAATTATGCATTTCTGCAGTGGTTTTGAGCATGCCACATTTGTGATGCTAAATGCCCATTGAATCATATTGCAAACGTAACATGGAATATTGCAAATGTAACGCGCATTTGCAACATGATTCAACAGCAAAAAACATCACCAAAGTTGACATGATGAAATCAACACAACGAGCGATGGAGAGGAACCACAGTCACTGCACGGCCATCCCCAGTTCATCGGGACAGTCAATTATGCATTTCTGCAGTGGTTTTGAGCATGCCACATTTGTGATGCTAAATGCCCATTGAATCATATTGCAAACGTAACATGGAATATTGCAAATGTAACGCGCATTTGCAACATGATTCAACAGCAAAAAACATCACCAAAGTTGACATGATGAAATCAACACAACGAGCGATGGAGAGGAACCACAGTCACTGCACGGCCATCCCCAGTTCATCGGGACAGTCAATTATGCATTTCTGCAGTGGTTTTGAGCATGCCAAAGTTGTGATGCTAAATGCCAATTGAATCATATTGCAAATGCGCATCCGTGTATTTGCAATATGATTCAACAGCAAAAAATGTCACCAAAGGTGACATGATGAAATCAACACAACGAGCGATGGAGAGGAACCAGGAGCGTTCCTGAGGTCCTCCCGATCTGTGCAAGCCAACCTTGACCCTGTGGCATTAACCCTTCACAGTGAAAAGAAGGTGTTTAGATCAAACTGTGTGCAATGACTTCTCTCCCCATAGGAACACATAGACTATTCTCCAAAATTCAACCTGAAGCCTATGTGGGTTATGAATGCCTTATGAACCTGTCTTCTACAACAATCCATCAGGCTACTGTGAGGTCTACCTGTGTCGATTCTAAGGTTCCTGTGACAACTGGAAGTGGTTAAAAACACCCAAGAGCTATTGTCATATTAAGTGCGCATAGTGAAAATCACGCAACTCAACCATCTGTTACTCAGTCAATTCTTAAGGTAGAGACTTCTTATTCAGGATTCTGTTTATGTCTACCCCAAAGACAACGTGTGTGAAGCAACAGCTTCCTGTGACAACCGGAAGTGGTTAAAAACACCCAAGAGCTATTGTCATATTGCCACCTGCAGATAGTGAAAATCACGCAACTCAACCATCTGTTACTCAGTCAATTTTTAAGGTAGAGACTTCTTATTCAGGATTCTGTTTATATGTACCCCAAAGACAACGTGTGTGAAGCAAGAGCTTCCTGTGACAACCGGAAGTGGTTAAAATCACCCAAGAGCCATTGTCATATTACGTGCGCATAGTGAAAATCACGCAACTCAACCATCTGTTACTCAGTCAATTCTTAAGGTAGAGACTTCTTATTCAGGATTCTGTTTATATGTACCCCAAGGACAACGTGTGTGAAGCAATAGCTTCCTGTGACAACGGGAAGTGGTTAAAACAGCCTAGAGCTATTGTCATATGGTCAACCTGCATATAGTGAAAATCACGCAACTCAACCATCTGTTTCTCAGTCAATTCTTAAGGTAGAGACTTCTTATTCAGGATTCTGTTTATGTCTACCCAAAGACAACGTGTGTGAAGCAACAGCTTCCTGTGACAACCGGAAGTGGTTAAAAACACCCAAGAGCTATTGTCATATTGCCACCTGCAGATAGTGAAAATCACGCAACTCAACCATCTGTTACTCAGTCAATTCTTAAGGTAGAGACTTCTTATTCAGGATTCTGTTTCTGTCTACCCCAACGACAACGTGTGTGAAGCAAGAGCTTCCTGTGACAACCGGAAGTGGTTAAAATCACCCAAGAGCCATTGTCATATTACGTGCGCATAGTGAAAATCACGCAACTCAACCATCTGTTACTCAGTCAATTCTTAAGGTAGAGACTTCTTATTCAGGATTCTGTTTATATGTACCCCAAGGACAACGTGTGTGAAGCAAGAGCTTCCTGTGACAACCGGAAGTGGTTAAAATCACCCAAGAGCCATTGTCATATTACGTGCGCATAGTGAAAATCACGCAACTCAACCATCTGTTACTCAGTCAATTCTTAAGGTAGAGACTTCTTATTCAGGATTCTGTTTATATGTACCCCAAGGACAACGTGTGTGAAGCAAGAGCTTCCTGTGACAACCGGAAGTGGTTAAAATCACCCAAGAGCCATTGTCATATTACGTGCGCATAGTGAAAATCACGCAACTCAACCATCTGTTACTCAGTCAATTCTTAAGGTAGAGACTTCTTATTCAGGATTCTGTTTATATGTACCCCAAGGACAACGTGTGTGAAGCAATAGCTTCCTGTGACAACGGGAAGTGGTTAAAACAGCCTAGAGCTATTGTCATATGGTCAACCTGCATATAGTGAAAATCACGCAACTCAACCATCTGTTTCTCAGTCAATTCTTAAGGTAGAGACTTCTTATTCAGGATTCTGTTTATGTCTACCCCAAAGACAACGTGTGTGAAGCAACAGCTTCCTGTGACAACCGGAAGTGGTTAAAAACACCCAAGAGCTATTGTCATATTGCCACCTGCAGATAGTGAAAATCACGCAACTCAACCATCTGTTACTCAGTCAATTCTTAAGGTAGAGACTTCTTATTCAGGATTCTGTTTCTGTCTACCCCAAAGACAACGTGTGTGAAGCAAGAGCTTCCTGTGACAACCGGAAGTGGTTAAAAACACCCAAGAGCTATTGTCATATTGCCACCTGCAGATAGTGAAAATCACGCAACTCAACCATCTTTTACTCAGTCAATTCTTAAGGTAGAGACTTCTTATTCAGGATTCTGTTTATGTCTACCCCAAAGACAACGTGTGTGAAGCAAGAGCTTCCTGTGACAACCGGAAGTGGTTAAAATCACCCAAGAGCTATTGTCATATTACGTGCGCATAGTGAAAATCACGCAACTCAACCATCTGTTTCTCAGTCAATTCTTAAGGTAGAGACTTCTTATTCAGGATTCTGTTTATGTCTACCCCAAAGACAACATGTGTTGAGTAAGAACTTCCTGTGACAACGGGAAGTGGTTAAAACAGCCTAGAGCTATTGTCATATTAAGTGCGCATAGTGAAAATCACGCAACTCAACCATCTGTTTCTCAGTCAATTCTTAAGGTAGAGACTTCTTATTCAGGATTCTGTTTATGTCTACCCCAAAGACAACGTGTGTGAAGCAACAGCTTCCTGTGACAACCGGAAGTGGTTAAAAACACCCAAGAGCTATTGTCATATTGCCACCTGCAGATAGTGAAAATCACGCAACTCAACCATCTGTTACTCAGTCAATTCTTAAGGTACAGACTTCATATTCAGGATTCTGTTTATGTCTACCCCAAAGACAACGTGTGTGAAGTAAGAGCTTCCTGTGACAACCGGAAGTTGTTAAAAACAGCCAAGAGCTATTGTCATATGGTCAACCTGCATATAGTGAAAATCACGCAACTCAACCATCTGTTACTCAGTCAATTCTTAAGGTAGAGACTTCTTATTCAGGATTCTGTTTATGTCTACCCCAAAGACAACGTGTGTTGAGTAAGAACTTCCTGTGACAACGGGAAGTGGTTAAAACAGCCTAGAGCCATTGTCATATGGTCAACCTGCATATAGTGAAAATCACACAACTCAACCATCTGTTACTCAGTCAATTCTTAAGGTAGAGACTTCTTATTCATGATTCTGTTTATGTGTACCCCAAAGACAACGTGTGTGAAGCAAGAGCTTCCTGTGACAACCGGAAGTGGTTAAAATCACCCAAGTGCTATTGTCATATTACGTGCGCATAGTGAAAATCATGCAACTCAACCATCTGTTTCTCAGTCAATTCTTAAGGTAGAGACTTCTTATTCAGGATTCCGTTTATGTCTACCCCAAAGACAACGTGTGTGAAGCAAGAGCTTCCTGTGACAACCGGAAGTGGTTAAAATCACTCAAGAGCTATTGTCATATTACGTGCGCATAGTGAAAATCACGCAACTCAACCATCTGTTTCTCAGTCAATTCTTAAGGTAGAGACTTCTTATTCAGGATTCTGTTTATGTCTACCCCAAAGACAACGTGTGTTGAGTAAGAACTTCCTGTGACAACGGGAAGTGGTTAAAACAGCCTAGAGCTATTGTCATATGGACAACCTGCATATAGTGAAAATCACGCAACTCAACCATCTGTTACTCAGTCAATTCTTAAGGTAGAGACTTCTTATTCAGGATTCTGTTTATGTCTACCCCAAAGACAACGTGTGTGAAGCAAGAGCTTCCTGTGACAACCGGAAGTGGTTAAAATCACTCAAGAGCTATTGTCATATTACGTGCGCATAGTGAAAATCACGCAACTCAACCATCTGTTTCTCAGTCAATTCTTAAGGTAGAGACTTCTTATTCAGGATTCTGTTTATGTCTACCCCAAAGACAACGTGTGTTGAGTAAGAACTTCCTGTGACAACGGGAAGTGGTTAAAACAGCCTAGAGCTATTGTCATATGGACAACCTGCATATAGTGAAAATCACGCAACTCAACCATCTGTTACTCAGTCAATTCTTAAGGTAGAGACTTCTTATTCAGGATTCTGTTTATGTCTACCCCAAAGACAACGTGTGTGAAGCAACAGCTTCCTGTGACAACCGGAAGTGGTTAAAAACACCCAAGAGCTATTGTCATATTGCCACCTGCAGATAGTGAAAATCACGCAACTCAACCATCTGTTTCTCAGTCAATTCTTAAGGTAGAGACTTCTTATTCAGGATTCTGTTTATGTCTACCCCAAAGACAACGTGTGTTGAGTAAGAACTTCCTGTGACAACGGGTGGTGGTTAAAACAGCCTAGAGCTATTGTCATATGGACAACCTGCATATAGTGAAAATCACGCAACTCAACCATCTGTTTCTCAGTCAATTCTTAAGGTAGAGACTTCTTATTCAGGATTCCGTTTATGTCTACCCCAAAGACAACGTGTGTGAAGCAAGAGCTTCCTGTGACAACCGGAAGTGGTTAAAATCACCCAAGAGCTATTGTCATATTACGTGCGCATAGTGAAAATCACGCAACTCAACCATCTGTTTCTCAGTCAATTCTTAAGGTAGAGACTTCTTATTCAGGATTCCGTTTATGTCTACCCCAAAGACAACGTGTGTGAAGCAAGAGCTTCCTGTGACAACCGGAAGTGGTTTAAAATAGCCTAGAGCTATTGTCATATTGCCACCTGCAGATAGTGAAAATCACGCAACTCAACCATCTGTTTCTCAGTCAATTCTTAAGGTAGAGACTTCTTATTCAGGATTCTGTTTCTGTCTACCCCAACGACAACGTGTGTGAAGCAAGAGCTTCCTGTGACAACCGGAAGTGGTTAAAAACACCCAAGAGCTATTGTCATATTACGTGCGCATAGTGAAAATCATGCAACTCAACCATCTGTTTCTCAGTCAATTCTTAAGGTAGAGACTTCTTATTCAGGATTCTGTTTATTTCTACCCCAAAGACAACGTGTGTGAAGCAACAGCTTCCTGTGACAACCGGAAGTGGTTAAAAACACCCAAGAGCTATTGTCATATTGCCACCTGCAGATAGTGAAAATCACGCAACTCAACCATCTGTTTCTCAGTCAATTCTTAAGGTAGAGACTTCATATTCAGGATTCTGTATATGCCTACCCCAAAGACAACGTGTGTCTATTCTTTTTGCAAAAAAACCAAAAACACACACACAATTTGGCCATAGGTACATAGTATGGGGCTTAGAGGCTTATACCGCCTTCAATAGTTACTTTCGTTCAAACGATTCAAGAACCGTCAGACCTAGAGCTCCGAAATTTTAGAAACCTGTTCTAGAGCTCAAGTCGATAGTGCACGGTGATTTATGGGGCTCTAGAAGGTTCTCTGACCGAGAAACCGCCTCGTACATTTGCAATATTTTCAATTCATTTTGAATATCACGGACATGGCGACATGTAGAAATGTCCCAGAGTCGCAAGACTAGGTGCATTGAAACCGCCTCGGCCCATAGAGACGGACCCCAATGTCTCTGTCCGATAGCTCATTCAGGGGCCCCGTAGTAACGCCCTGAAAAAGTGGATTTTCAGCACCAATTAGGCCATTGCTCGGGCACCGAATGACCTATCGAGCCGAAACTTGGGATTCGGGGTCGCCTCACATAGGCCTACACATAATGTCAGAGCTGGACCCGCAGCTATAACGTAACTATGTGTTTTAGGTTTTTTTATGGTTAAAATTGAAAGCACTGTGAATTATGGGCCTTCTCTGACATATGTGATAGTTGGCTTCTATACGAGTTGGAAAAAGTGGATTTGGTGTCAGATGCTATCAGTTTGGTGTCAAAATGACATCTAATTGACTGATGGACGCTGACTGCTGGGTGACGAGCAATGGAGAGGAACCACAGTCACTGCCCGGCCATCCCGAGTTCATCGAGTCAGTCAATAATGCATTTCTGCAGTATTTTTGAGCATGCCTAAATTTGTGATGCTAAATGCCCATTGAATCATATTGCAAACGTAACGCGCAATATTGCAAATGTAACGCGCATTTGCAAGATGATTCAACAGCAAAAAATATCACCAAAGTTGACATGATGAAATCAACACAACGAGCGATGGAGAGGAACCACAGTCACTGCACGGCCATCCCGAGATCATCGGGCCAGTCAATTATGCATTCTGAGCATGTCAAATTCGTTAAAAATGTTAAAAGCAACAGAGTCCCACTTCTCCCTCATCATACATGACAAGTAGACCATCTGCGTTGATTGATGGCTCAACATAGGGATATATATCATTTGGGCAGTATAAATGCCATTTGGAACATGGTTCACTGACTTTTGGGTTTGGAAACCGACTTCCTATGATCGTACATGGCAAACGGACAAACATACTGATTTGGCACATTCAATACTTTCATACATGTATAATTGACAAAAAAAGAATTGGACATTTAATTTGCACATTTCTAATGGCATTTGGCAAAAAATATAAATATGTGACTTTTGACTTCCTATGAAATCATATTCCAAATGCACAAATCATATGCCTTATGCACAAGCAAATATGTCACTTTTGACTTCCTATGAAATCATATTCCAAATGCACAAAACATATTCCAAATGCCTTATGCACAAGCAAAAACAACCCAAAAAATTATGTCAATAAAATATGTCAAAAGTATGTCCATACAGCTCTTATACATGTGTAATTGACATAAAAATCAAAAAAAATTCGAAAAACGGTCCAGAAACCACTTTTTTAGGGTTGAAAAGTTTTCAAAAAATATGTCATTTTTTCAAAATTTGACACTTGGGACTTGAATTGTGTTACATTTGCAATATGAAAATTCACTGCGGAGAGCTCTAGCTATCTTTTGGATATTTGCTGTAATTTGGCACTTGCAATACTTCCACAAGTGACAAAAAAAAGCATTGGATATGTCATTTTGCAAAAAAAATGAAAAAAAAAATGTCACTTTTTTCCTATGAAATCATATTCAAAATGCACAAATCATATGCCTTGCGCACAAGCAAAAGCAACCCAAAAAACGACATCAATAAAAAACGTCAGAAGCATGTTCATACAGCTCTTATACATGTGTAATTGACATAACAATCGAAAAAATTTCGAAAAACGGTCCAGAAACCACTTTTTTACAAGATACTACGTTTTCAAAAAAAATATCATTTTATCAAAATCTGAGACTTGGGTAAGAATTGGGTATCATTTGCTGTATGAAAAACCAAGGTGGAGCACGCTCGCCATCTAAAGGAAATTTGGGGTGTTACAATTGGCAATTGCCATCGGAAAATTGCCATATGATTGGCCCGGAGATGGGCCGATTTGGGTGGTTATTTCAATCGTGTGTATGATTCGTGCTATGCCAATATGTTGCCATGTTATTTTGTCCAAATCAGGGGGGTAATCCCTTACAACAAATCAGGGACTCCATCGCCTGGGTTGAGGATAGAAGTCTACCTCTGATGGTAGCGGCACTTGATCAGGCCAAGGCTTTTGATCGCGTCAGTAGGGTTTTTCTTTTCAGAGTGTTAGACAGGTTAGGGTTTAATGATCGCTTTATAAAGTGGATCAAGATTTTGTATGTGGGAGCGGGGTGCCGGGTGAGCATAAACAGCCATCTGGGTGACGTGTTTGGCCTCTCATCAAGGGTCAGACAGGATGCCCGCTCTCGGCACTCCTTTTTGTGCTCTATATGGAGCCCCTGGTGGCTGCCATTAGGGCTGACACAGGGGTGGAGGGCTTTCTGGTCCCTGGGAGCGGCGGTTTGCATGTTAAGGTGACACAGTACGCAGATGACACCACCTTGCTTTTGTGCAAGGACTCGTGCCTGCTAAGGTCTCTGGCCATAATTGGAGACTTTACCCGCGCATCGGGAGCGGTCCTTAACCTCACCAAGTCGTCTGTTAAGTATTTCGGCAGATGGCGGGGCAGGACGGAAGTGCCCGGGGGACTCTGTCTCTGTAATGGGGCCCTGAGGATTCTTGGGGTCCTCTTTGAGACCTCCGGCTCCGTGACACTGAACTGGAACATGAGTTGCTGTGGTACAGAGGAAGCCGGCAATGTGGATGGTCAGATCCTTGTCTTTCTTGGGCAAGGTCCTGGTCCTGAAGGTGGATGTACTGCCTTCCCTTCTGTACTTGGCATACATCTATCCTTTGCCAGCGAGCATGAGGAGAGGGCTAGTAAGGCTCGTGTTTCAGTTCATGTGGGGGGGCAGACATGAGTATGTCGCCAGGGCTCGCATGCTCTCAACCATCGGGGAGGGAGGGAGAGGAGTTCCACACTTCCCATTCAAGCTGGACTCGATTTTTGTTTCATTTTTATTGAATGAGCTCGCTAATCCAGTGATTCATCCCTCCGGTTATTTCCTGCGGGTGTTTTTCTCGTACCAGGCGAAAAGGTGTGGTCCAACACGGGTCCTCGGGCTGAACAGCTGCCGTGGCACTTCAGCCATGCGGCGAAGTGGCTACGTGCGCATCCCGAGGTTGAAGTCGCCTGAGTAGGTTTGGACCACAGACGCCTGTACGAAGAGGTCAGACGGACCGTTTGTGCGCCCCCTGTGGTGGGTACCCCTGCTGTGGTCTTGGAGACCAGACAGGCGCGGGGCCTAGACAATCGTCTTAAGGATCTAAATTGGTTAAGCCTCCACAAGTGCTTGCCGGTAAGATCCATCATGTACCGGCATAGCTTGGCACGGTCCCCCCAGTGCCCGAGACCAACTTGTGGTGGGGAGGAGACAATACGCCACATGTACTGGGACTGTGCTTTCGCAGGAGTAGTGTGGGCCAGGGCTCAGGGGTTGCTAGGGAGAGTGAAGGGGGGTTTTGTTTTAACATGGGCGAGGGTGGAGAGAGGGGTGGGGAGAAAAGGGGGGGTAGGTAGGGATCGTTTTCTGTTGTGGCTGCTTATCAGTCTTTTTAAGGGCTGTGGGACGCCAGGCAGGGGCTGGTTAAGTCAGGAGCAGACTGGGGGGTGGAGGGAATAGTGAGGAGAGTGGAGGGAGATTTGAGAGGGAGGATAAGAAGGGAGGAGAGGAAGTGGGGTCACCATGCTGCCTTAGAGCGGTGGAAAGGGGGGTTGGGGCTGGTCAGGTAGTTAAGGTTTAGAAGGCAGGTCGGTAGGTTTTTGGGGTTTTGGATTGATTATGTTTATTGATGGCTTGTGTTTGTTTGATTTTTTGCTGCAGCCCCCTGGAAAAGTTGGGGGAGGGTGTTGGTTGCCCATCTCTTCCAAGAGAGAAAGGGTTTCAGGGTTTTTGAAAAACTGATAGGTTGTTTTTTGTTACAAGTTTTGTTTGGATATGGGCAACTAAAAGGTTAAAAGACGTGAATTGTTCACTGTGTTAATGCTTGAAAAGTTAGAATAAAAGCTTTGAATCATCTGTTCTTATCAGTTTAATATCTGATACGTCCCCCATCGGGGGCCTACATATTAAATGGATTTTTCAAACAGGGAGTCGGAAATGGGGCTTGCTCCGTCCGCTCCACGCATCGACCCGGTATTGCAGTACCTCCGGGAACGGTGCAACACTTTTCTCCCATTGTCAAGGAAAAAGAAATACACAAAGCTATGTAAAACAGCTAGCAGAAGAAGAGAAGGAATGAAAAAAGAAGAATCATCCAAACTGAAACAAGGGCGAAGCCCCCTTCATGGGGTCCCCCGTTTTCCCGCCATTTTACTTTAAAAAAAATATATATATTTTAAAAAAAAACATTGGCCAGGATTGTGTGTGTGTGTGTGTGTGTGTGTGTGTGTGTGTGTGTCTCTCTGTGTGTGTGTGTCTCTGTGTGTGTGTGTGTGTGTGTGTGTGTGTGTGTGTGTGTGTGTGTGTGTGTGTGTGTGTGTGTGTGTGTGTCTGTCTGTCTGTCTGTCTGTCTGTTTTTGACCCCCCCAAAAAATACAATCACT
This sequence comes from Salmo trutta, assembly GCF_901001165.1. Lineage (NCBI taxonomy): Eukaryota > Metazoa > Chordata > Actinopteri > Salmoniformes > Salmonidae > Salmo > Salmo trutta. Next base: position 3,805,397 of record NC_042980.1, on the reverse strand, counting down.
TTACCAGGATTGTCTGTCTGTCTATCTGTCTGTCTGTCTGTCTGTCTGTCTGTCTGTCTGTCTGTCTGTCTGTCTGTCTGTCTGTCTGTCTGTCTGTCTGTGTTTTTGACCCCCCAAAAAATACAATCACTTCACCAGGATTGTCTGTCTGTCTGTCTGTCTGTCTGTCTGTCTGTCTGTCTGTCTCTGTTTTTGACCCCCCCAAAAATACAATCACTTCACCAGGATTGTCTGTCTGTCTGTCTGTCTGTCTGACTTTTTACCCACAGCCCTCAAACTTGGAAGAGTGGGTTCGGGGACCACCCGCTGGCACCCGGCCTAGAGTGCACAGTGTGTGTCTCGGGCCCCGACCTCCATACGACTCTGGTTTCTCTTCATTACGCACAAGCCTTTCGCCTTTTACTAAAGACTTCCGTGGAGAGGAACACTTACGAGTTCAACGTATTTTTGGAAGGGCTTTGCTTCTGGCAGAGCCCGGTATCTTGTTTCAAGAGAAATTGACAGAGATGACGCCGAGACTTTTTGCTCAGGCGTTTGACTTGAAGCCGGCTGACCGACCGACCGACCGACCGACCGGCGTATTTTTCCACTCAAAGTAGTCGCTCGGGCAATTGAGTTCAAGCCCGACGACGACTGGCGTGTTTTCCGGGCTTTGAACAAATAGTCGCACTAGGCTTAAAGAGCTAGTGACTTAAAGACGCATTAGCGACTTGTTAAAAAAACACCCGCCTATCACCAGGGAAGCGTCGGGTGGGGAGGAGACAACTTTTGCCAAACCGCTGAGGTCTACCGAGACCCCCGGGGGCCCGGCGGGTGCAGGGGTCAATTTGTGGGTTATCGCTTCTCGGCCTTTTGGCTCAGATACAAGCTTGGCACTGAGGTGTCCTGTTTGGGCTAGGGGGCAGTATTGAGAATTTTGGAAAAAATTTGTGCCCATTTTTAACTGCCTCCTACACCAACTCAGAAGCTAGAATATGCATATTATTGTTCAGGTTTGGATAGAAAACACCCTAAAGTTTCTAAAACTGTTTGAATGGTGTCTGTGAGTATAACAGAACTCCTATGGCAGGCAAAAACCTGACAAGGTTTCATGCAGGAATTGGCTTGTCTGACAAGGAGTCGTGCGTCTTGCATCTGTTTATTGAAAAGTAAGGATCTTAGCTGTGACGTGACAATACCTAGGGCTCCAATAGGCTCTCAGAACCCGGTAAAAACATGAAGGATGACGAGGCGGCCTCAGGCTGAAACAGATTATCGCCTTTGGTAAGTGGCCGATCAGAGGACCATTGAATGAGGCGCGTGCACGATTCGCCCCCGTGGAGAAATTTCATTCGGCTGTTTAGGCTCATTGCAGATTCCCGGTCGGAATATTATCGCTTTTCTATGAGATAAATGGCATAAAAATTGGTTTTAAACAGCGGTTGACATGCTTCGAAGTACGGTAATAGAATATTTAGACATTTTTTGTCACGCCATGCGCCATGCTCGTGACCGTGATGTAGCATTCTGATAGTGTCTAGAACTCACGAACAAAACGTCGCTGTTTGGATATAACGATGGATTATTTGGGACCAAACCTACATTTGTTATTGAAGAAGAAGTCCTGGGACTACATTCTGACGAAGAACAAGAAAGGTAAGAACATTTTTCTTATAGGAAATGTGATTTTGGTGAAGGCTGAACTGGGTGGGTGTCTAAATAGCTAGCCCGTGATGCCGGGCTATGTGCTTAGAATATTGCAAAATGTGCTTCATCCGAAAAGCTATTTTAAAATCGGACATCGAGTGCATAGAGGAGTTCTGTATCTATAATTCTTAAAATAATTGTTATGCTTTTTGTGAACGTTTATCGTGAGTAATTTAGCAAACTGTTAGTAAATTCCCCGGAAGTTTGCGGGGGGTATGCTTTTTCTGAACGTCACATGCTAATGTAAAAAGCTGGTTTTTGATATAAATATGAACTTGATTGAACAGACATGCATGTATTGTATAACATAATGTCCTAGGTGTGTCATCTGATGAAGATCATAAAAGGTTAGTGCTGCATTTAGCTGTGTTTTGGGTTTATGTGACATGATATGCTAGCTTGAAAAATGGGTGTCTGATTATTTCTGGCTGGGCACTCTCCTGACATAATCTAATGTTTTGCTTTCGTTGTAAAGCCTTTTTGAAATCGGACAGTGTGGTTAGATTAACGAGATTCTTGTCTTTAAATAGCTGTAAAATAGTCATATGTTTGAGAAATTGAAGTAATAGTATTTCAAACGATTCAAAAATCGCGCCACTGGATTGAAGTGGCTGTTACGTAGGTGGGACGAAATCGTCCCACATGCGCCAGAGAGGTTAAAGCCCGCTGAGCCAGAAGGTCGAAGGAAGGCAGGAGGGAGGAAATTTTTTTTTTTTTTACAGGAATCGTTTTTTTCGGATATCCTTTATTTTCCATTTGGCTTCTTTTAATTTAAAGAACAGGTCGGTACCGGGAGTAGGTTTGGCAAATACGCTAAGATTTGCGTGGAAGGACCAGGAGGTGGAAGAATTCGGGAGAGAAACCTTTGGAAGAACAATCCTGATGGGATGCCTAAAGCTGTCGGTGAAGGATGTCCTCTGCCTCCAGGGCAACCCGATGGAGAGGGCGTATGACGTGACCTGCTATACAGAGGAGAAGCATGATGAAATCCTGAAGAGGGTGAGGGCGTTGGAAGGAGAAAGGCCGATGTGCTTTTATGGAGTAACAAGCCTGGCCAGTAATAATTTCAGGGTAGTGACGGTTACAATGTACAATCCGCATGTTAAGGAGGAAGAAGTGAGGGGCTTTCTGGGTGGAGGTACATGGACAAGGTCTCCTCAGAGAGGCTCCTCAGGGACTCCCTAGGATTTTGGAATGGGAGGAGAGGATTCCAGGCCCTCCTCAGGGAGGACCCAAAGGGACAGGGTGGCTACCTCCATCCCCCTGCGATGTTCTCCCTGGAGGCTGACAGGGGGACGTTGTTTTATGCACGTCAGCCCCCGTTTTGCAGGCGTTGTATGGCCTACGGTCATATCCTCGCCTCGTGCAGCACAAGAAAGTGCCGAATTTGTGGATCGGTGGAGCACGAGGCGAGGGACTGCGACGAGCCGAAGGCGTGCCACGGGTGTGGCTCGTCAGCACACCTGTGGCGGGAGTGCCCGGCTCGTCGGAGGTCATACGCGTCTGCAGCTGGGGGGGAGCAGGAGCGGAGGATGGGGGAAGAAGAGGAGGGGAAGGAAGGCGATCTCAGGACCAGGGCACTGGCCCAGAGCGGAAGGCAGCACGGAAAGAAGAGGAGAAAGGAGCGGCAGCAGAGGGAACGGAGGAACGAACGGAAGCAGAAGGAAGCAAGGGACTGGAGGAGCGAGACACCGCAACAATGGAGGGAGAGGTGGTGGAGGGGGTGCCGGTGGCAGGGGCTGTGGAGGGGGAGGAGGAGGGAAGGGGGGTGAGGGAGTGGAGGGACAGCATGTCGAGTGCCCTCGTTGAAGAGATGAGAGGAATGGTGGAGGAGTTGGCGGGGAAGGGGGGTGTCTCCCCTTTACCTCCAACTCCTAGGAAGAAAGTGAAGAAGAGGGGGTGCTCGACAGGCAGTGAAAGGAAGGGGGGGTGGATGGGGTTGCCAAGCGAGGGATGGGGGAGTGAAAAGTTTCTTTGCTGGTTTCCTCAGCCCCTCAACATTTGGTGGAGGGTGACTCCCAGGAAGAAGCTCAGAGCTGGCTGTCTGGGGGGGGATCTCAACTCCTCTTTGAGGGGATGGGGTCCCCTACTCTAAACCCGGAAAGTTACAGGAAGGAAGAAATGACGGGTGTTGGTGGGGGAACCCAGGATGCAGAGCACTCCAAGGCCTAACACCATACCTGCATTCTGGGTTGGGGAGATGGAGGAGTACGGGGGGGCGTCAGGAGAGGAGAAGACGTCCCCGCCGGAAGAGAAGGAGCATCAGGTGAGCCTCCTGGTTTTTTTTGATTGTTTTGGGGTTTATTTTAAAGATGTAATGGTTTTGTGTTGTGTTTTGTAAAAATAATATCTTATGTTAATTTTGTTTAGTTTAAATGTAAGGGGTTTGAGGGATTATGTTAAAAGGAGGGTGGCTTTTAGTTTTTTAGAGGGGGTGGGTTTTGATGTTTGTTTTTTACAGGAGGTTCACCTGAGGGATGGAGGGCATGTAGTGAGGTTTAGTAGGGAGTGGGATAAGGGGGAGTCAATTTTGGGTATAGGTGGGGTTCACTCTACGGGGGTGGGGATTTTGTTTGGGAAAAGGGAGGTTAGAGTAGAGGGCACTTTTGTTGTGATGCAGGGGAGGGTTTTGGGGGTGGATGTCACTTTAAGGGATAGTAAGTATAGGTTAGTGGTGGTGTATGGGCCACAGGTGGCGGCAGACAGGAGGGAGATGGTGGACTGTCTGGCGCCCCTGTGTGTCACAAATAGGCACTTGGTGATAGGAGAGGATTTCAATATAGATTTAGGGTTAGTGAGTGATAGTAGTGCAGGCGCCATCACCGGGCTAATGGCTTGCCATGGTCTGGTTGATGGAGGCCTGCACTCTACTCCGACAATGGCTGGTCCCACATGGCGCAACTCTCGGGGGGTTGCGCGGAGGCTCGACTATATTTTCCTATCTAGGTCTTTGGGTCAGTTGTCTGGGCGGCTGTTGCCTGTGTTCTTCTCAGATCACGACGGGGTGCTCCTGCAGGTGGGGTCGCCAGTCTGCCTCTTCGGTAGGGGGTACTGGAAATTAGATCGGGATGTGCTGGAGGATCAAGCTTTCGTCGACGCCTTTTTTGGTTTCTTTCGGGGGATTGAAGGCCTCCGGTCCATGTGCGAGGGGGTGTTAGAGTGGTGGGATTTAGTTAAGGTAAGGATTAGGGCCTTTATAATAGTATATTGTAAGAGGAAAACAAGGGAGAAAAGGAGGTAGGTGGATCGTATCCAAAGGTTGCTCGAACTCGAGTACGAGGCAGGCAACCTCGGCGGGTCGTTTGACTGGGAGAGATCCACAGCCCTGAAGGCGCAGCTCAGGGTGCTGCAGGAGCGGAAGGCTCGAGCTTTCCTGGAGCGGGCGCATAATGGCTTTTTAGAACACAATGAGACTTGTTCCTCTATGTTCTTTAAGTCAGTTAGGGGCAGACAGAGTAGGAAGGTAATGCATGGGGTTAGGGAAGAAAATGGCAGTATAGTTAGAAAGCCGGAGGAGATGGTCAGGGTGACAACTGATCATTTCCGAGGTTTATTTAAGGAGAGGGAAATAGATGTAGAGCAGGGAAATGTGTTTTTATAACACTTGTCCCGGCGATTGCCGGAGGACATTAGAAACGCGATGGAGGCTCAGATCTCCCTCGAAGAGGTTGAGAGCGCTCTCAGGAGGATGGGAAAAGGGAAGGTGCCTGGGATGGATGGGCTGCCGGCCGAGTTTTACCTCAAGTTTTGGGGTATACTTGGACCAGTGGTCCTCGAAGTCTTGAAGGCCATCCTTGAGACGGGGGTCCCGGGGGGATCAATGGCTGTCGGTGTGCTATCACTTCTTTACAAGAAGGGGGAAGTAACAGACCTTGGCAACTTGCGGCCGTTGACCATGCTGTGCGTAGACTATAAGTTGTTAGCAAAGGTCTTAGCGGACAGGTTACGCACAGCCCTTCCCTACGTCGTCCATGAGGATCAGACGTGCGGGGTAGAGGGCCGCTCGATTAGATGGAACCTACAGTTGATCAGGGACTCAATCGCTTGGGTAGAAGATAGGGGGCTGCCTTTAATGGTAGCAGCGCTAGATCAGGCGAAAGCCTTTGATCGCGTGAATAGATCCTTTCTATTCAGGGTGTTAGGGAGATTAGGATTTGGGGAGAAGTTTATAGGATGGATCCGTACATTATATGTTGGAGCGGGGTGCCGAGTTAGCGTTAACAGTCACTTAGGTGACGTTTTTGACCTCTCGTCTGGGGTCAGGCAGGGATGCCCGCTCTCGGCTCTCCTCTTCGTTCTGTACATGGAGCCTCTGGGGGCTGCCATTAGGGCAGACACAGGGGTGGAGGGCTTGCTGATCCCTGGAAGTGGCGGTCTCCGTGTCAAGTTGACACAGTACGCCGACGACACATCCTTGCTGCTTTGCAAGGACTCGTGCCTGACAAGGTCCCTTGCCATTATTGGGGACTTCACCCGAGCGTCGGGGGCGGTTCTTAACCACGCGAAGTCTTCCGTTAAGTTTTTCGGAAGATGGAGTGGTAGGACGGATGTGCCCGGAGGGTTATCTCTCTGTAACGGGGCCCTGAGGATTCTCGGGGTCCATTTTGAGACCTCTGGCTCAGCGACGCTGAACTGGAACATGGGTATTGCAGTGGTACAGAAGAAGTTAGCGATGTGGAGGGCTAGGTCTTTGTCCTTTTTAGGCAAGGTCCTGGTTCTCAAGGTGGATGTATTGCCATCTCTATTGTACTTGGCGTACATCTACCCATTGCCGGCTTGTCTGAGGAGGCCTCTAGTGAGGCTGGTGTTTCAGTTCATGTGGGGTGGCAGGTACGAGTGGGTTGCCAGGGCACGCATGATCTGTCCCATCGGGGAGGGAGGTAGGGGGGTACCACATCTCCCCCTCAAGCTGGACGCAATTTTTGTTTATTTTCTGTTGACGGAGCTTGCTCAGCCAGTACTACACCCGTCCGGTTACCTCCTGCGGGTGTTCTTCTCGTATCAGGCGAGAAGCGTAATGGTGTGGTCTAACACGGGTCCTCGGGCGGAACAGCTGCCGTGGCACTTTGGCCATGCGGCCAAGTGGCTGCGTGCGCACCCCGAGGTTGAAGTCGCCCGAGTAGGTTTAGATCACAGGCACCTGTACGAGGAGGTCAGACGGGCAGTAAGTCCAGCACCTGTAGTGGGCATCCCGGCAGTGGTCTGGGAAGGAGTGCAGGCGCGAGGTCTGGACAACAGGCTCAAGGACCTGAATTGGTTGAGCCTCCACTAGTGTTTGCCGGTGCGCTCCACCATCTGGGAAGGAGTGCAGGCGCGAGGTCTGGACAACAGGCTCAAGGACCTGAATTGGTTGAGCCTCCACAAGTGTTTGCCGGTGCGCTCCACCATGTACCGGCATAGCTTGGCGCGATCCCCCACCTGCCCAAGACCTTCTTGTGGCAGGGAGGAGACTGTGCGCCATGTCTTTTGGGACTGTGCCATTGCCGGAGTAGTATGGGCAAAGGCACGGGTGTTGTTAGGAAGGGTTAGAGGGGATTTTGTATTGACTTGGGCTAGGTTAGAGAGAGGTGTAGGGAGAGCGAGGGGGACGGATAGGGATAGGTTTCTGCTCTGGCTTCTCATGAGCCTCTTTTAGTGGGGGCTGTGGGAAGCCAGGAAGAACATGGTCAAGACAGGGAGAGATTGGGGGGTGGAAGGAATAGTGAGGAGGGTGGAAGGAGAAATAGGGGGAGGATGAAGAGGGAGGAGAGGAAGTGGGGGCAGCATGCTGCCCGGGAGAGGTGGAAGGGGGGTTTATGGCTGGGGTTATTTTAGATTAGGGACGGGAAGATAGGGAAAGGTAGTGTTTAGGATGATGGGGAGGGATGATGCTCCCCTGAGTTTTTGTTTGGGTTTTCGTTTGTTTTTTGTATTAAAAATACCATGATTGATTTAGTTTAAATGAAAATTTTGATTTGTATTGTATGAATGGTATTGATTGTCACCAGGGAAGCGTCGGGTGGGGAGGAGACAACTTTTGCCAAACCGCTGAGGTCTGCCGAGACCCCCGGGGGCCCGGCAGGTGCAGGGGTCAATTTGTGGGTTATCGCTTCTCGGCCTTTTGGCTCAGATCAAGCTTGGTACCGAGGTGCCCCAGAGCTCGCTGAGTCAAAAGGTCGGAGATAGGAGGGCGGTAATTTTGGGGTTTGTGAGGATTTGGTTTTTTACCAAGCGGCTTCTTTTTTTGTCGGAAGAGAGCCTTACCGGACAAGATGGCAGAAAATGTTCCAAAAAGATCGGTTCCTGGGATTGGACTTGTTAACACAGTGAGGATTGCATGGAGCAGCAAAGACATGGAGCCAATCGGGAGAGAAACATTTGGGAGATCTGTCTTGATGGGGATCCTGAATCTGACGGTTAAAGACGTTTTATGCCTTCAGGGTAACCCGATAGAGAAAGCCTATGATGTCACCTTTTACACCGAGGCAATGCAATGAGTTTCTACGAGGTCTCAAGTTTGGCGAAAAATAACTTTAGGGTGGTAACTGTGAATATATACAACCCGCACTTCAAGAACGAGGAGGTAAGGGCATTCCTGGGGAGGTTTATGGACAACGTATCATCGGCGAAACTCCTCAGGGACTCCCTGGCGTTCTGGAATGGCAGGCGGGGTTTCCAGGCACTCCTCAGGGAGGACCCTAAGGGTCAGGGTGGCAACCTCCATCCTCCTGCGATGTTCTCCCTGGGGGCTGACCGGGGGACGTTGTTTTACGCACGTCAGCCCCCGTTTTGCAGGCGTTGTATGGCCTACGGTCATATCCTCGCCTCGTGCAGCACAAAACAATTCAGATTTTGTGGATCGGCCGAGCACGAGGCGAGGGACTGTGACGCGCCGATGGCATGTCACGGGTGTGGCATGCAGACGCACCTGTGGCGTGAATGCCCGGTGCGTCAGCGGTCATACGCGTCTGCAGCTGGGGGGGAGCGAGAGCGGAGGATGGGGGAAGAAGAGGAGAGGAACAAGAGAAAAGAAAAGGCACGGAGGAAAAGGACACACGGCGGGAGGAGAAGGAAAGAGCGGCAGCAGGAGAAGAGAGAAAGAAAGAAAATGGTCTTGGTGGAACCAGAAGGGCAGAAGGCTGAAGGAGAGGAGGAGCAGGAGGAGGAAGGAGATAGGAGGGTGGAGGGGCTGGAGAAGACGGTGGTGGAGAAGAAGGAAACGGAGAAGGCAACAGAGAGGGAGGAGACAGGGAAGACAGCGGTGGAGGAGAAAGAGACAGAAAGAGAGGAGACAGAGAAGGCAGTGGTGGCGGGACCAGAAGGAGAGGGAGTGAAGGAGTGTGGGGACAGTGAAGACAGTGAAGTGGTGAGAGCACGGGTGGAGGAGTTGAGAGGGATGGTGGGGGGGCTGTCAGAGGCAATGGGAGGGTTGTCAGATGCAGACAGGGATGTTCCCTGGCTGCGCCCCCCACCAATAAAAAGACCGAAGAAGTGGGAGCGTAAGGACAGCAGGAGGAGGAAGGCTGGTAAGGGGGGGCAGGGCAGGGGGGAGAGGATGCGGGGCCCTCGTGGGCTCCCTCTTCTTCATGCTCTTTTACACCCCTGGCTGAGCTGGACCTTCCAGGCATTGCCCAGGGTTGGGGGATGGAGGAAGGGGTTACATTTTTGTTTGAGGGCATGGGGTGCTCGGGACAGAGTAAGGAGGAGTGCAGGGTGATAGATTTAAGTGGGGGGCACAAGACACAGTGTTCGCTTGTGCCGGGCACTGATTCTGTATCTAGGGGAGAGGGGATGGTGGCCGACGGCGGAGCGTCAGGAGTGGAGGAGGCGTCCCCGTCGTTCGGGAGGATAGGGTGAGTTTATTTTGATTTTTTGTTGTTAGTATGGGTTTGGTTTGTAGGTGAGAAGGGGAGGGAAGATGTTTCCCTGGGTCTTTGTTTTAGGGTTTTTGGTTTGTGCTATAATTAAAAATGCCTCGTTATGATTTTGATTGGAATATATGGTTTTGTATTGAACGGCATAGAAAGTAATAAATATATTTTGTAAAAAAAAATAAAAAATCTGTTCTTATCAGTTTAATATCTGATATGTCCCCCATCGGGGGACTACATATTAAATGGATTTTTCGAACAGGGAGTCGGAAATGAGGCTTGCTCCGTCCGCTCCACGCATCGACCCGGTATTGCAGTACCTCCGGGAACGGTGCAACACTTTTCTCCCATTGTCAAGGAAAAAGAAATACACAAAGCTATGTAAAACAGCTAGCAGAAGAAGAGAAGGAATGAAAAAAGAAGAATCATCCAAACTGAAACAAGGGCGAAGCCCCCTTCATGGGGTCCCCCGTTTTCCTGCCATTTTACTTAAAAAATAAATAAAAAAACATTGGCCAGGATTGTGTGTGTGTGTGTGTGTGTGTGTGTGTGTGTGTGTGTGTGTGTGTGTGTGTGTGTGTGTGTGTGTGTGTCTCTGTGTGTGTGTGTCTCTGTGTGTGTGTGTGTGTGTGTCTCTCTGTGTGTGTGTGTGTGTCTCTCTGTGTGTGTGTGTGTGTCTGTCTGTCTGTCTGTCTGTCTGTTTTTGACCCCCCCAAAAAATACAATCACTTCACCAGGATTGTCTGTCTGTCTGTCTGTCTGTCTCTGTTTTTGACCCCCCCAAAAATACAATCACTTCACCAGGATTGTCTATCTGTCTGTCTGTATCTGTTTTTGACACCCCAAAAAATACAATCACTTCACCAGGATTGTCTGTCTGTCTGTCTGTCTGTCTGTCTGACTTTTTACCCACAACCCTCAAACTTGGAAGAGTGGGTTCGGGGACCACCCGTGGGCACCCGGCCTAGAGTGCACAGTGTGTGTCTCGGGCCCCGACCTCTGACTTCCATACGACTCTGGTTTCTCTTCATTACGCACAAGCCTTTCGCCTTTTACTAAAGACTTCCGTGGAGAGGAACACTTACGAGTTCAACGTATTTTTGGGAAGGGCTTTGCTTCTGGCAGAGCCCGGTATCTTGTTTCAAGAGAAATTGACAGAGATGAGGCCGAGACTTTTTGCTCAGGCGTTTGACTTGAAGCCGGCTGACCGACCGACCGACCGACCGACCGACCGGCGTATTTTTCCACTCAAAGTAGTCGCTCGCGCAATTGAGTTCAAGCCCGACGACGACTGGCGTGTTTGCCGGGCTTTGAATAAATAGTCGCACTAGGCTTAAAGAGCTAGTGACTTAAAGACGCATTAGCGACTTGTTAAAAAAAACACCCGCCTGTCACCAGGGAAGCGTCGGGTGGGGAGGAGACAACTTTTGCCAAACCGCTGAGGTCTGCCGAGACCCCCGGGGGCCCGGCAGGTGCAGGGGTCAATTTGTGGGTTATCGCTTCTCGGCCTTTTGGCTCAGATCAAGCTTGGTACTGAGGTGCCCCAGAGCTCGCTGAGTTAAAAGCCGATGGCCGGAGGGCGGTGAGAGATTTTTAGATTTTTGGCGGGAAAAATCTAAACAAATTTAAAATACAGCCATACCGAAATGGCGGGTAGTGGGAACACAGGGTCGGTTCCGAGGGCCGGACTAAAGAACACGATAAGATTTGCATGGAAGCAAGAAGGAGAAATAAGGATGCCGAGGGACACCTTTGCGAGGACCGTGTTGATGGGGGCGCTATCTCTGAAAATCCCAGATGTGATGTGCCTGCAGGGGAACTCAATGGAGGAGGCATACGATGTAACTTTCTACACGGAAAGTAAGAGTGATGGAGTAATGGAGAAGGTAAAGGAAGCAAAGGGGGAGAGACCTTTGTCCTTTTTCAACATCGTGTGCCTGGCAAGAAGGAATTTTAGAACGATAAATATACGTATGTATAATCCACACGTGACGGATATGGCAGTGGCAGCCTTTTTGGGTCGCTACTGCGAAGTAACATCGGGAGCCAGGTACATAAAGGACTCGCTGGGCTTCTGGAACGGCCGCCGCCAATTCCAGGTGCTCCTAAGGGAACATCCGGGGGGGTTTGAGGGCTTTTTGCATCCCCCTGCGGTATTTTCATTAGGGTCGGACAGAGGCATGCTGTTCTATGCACGTCAGCCACCTTTCTGCAGGAAATGCAGGGAGTACGGGCATGGAACAGCCTCATGTGGGCTGGTAAAATGCAGGTTTTGCATGTCGGAGGGACATGAGGCCAAAAATTGTACGGCATCAAAAGAATGTCATGGGTGTGGCAGTAAACAGCACCTGTTTCGAGAGTGCCCGGCGAGGCAACAAACGTACGCGGCGGCGGCTGCTGGGGGAAGGATGGCCGGAGGAAAGGGCATGGAGGAGAAGAGGAGGCTAGGAGAAGGGTACCTAGGTCACAGGCCAGAAGAGGCAGCAAGGAGGATGGCGAGTGGGGAACCGGAGAAGCAAGCCCGGTCTTTGCAAGCTCCAAACGTCGGGGGTAAGGTCGTTTTGGAGAGGTCATCGGTGGAGGTGGACCCGGGGACCCAGATGTCAACGGGTACTCAATCCATCAGTAGGCCGCCGGGAGAGGTTGGTGGAGCAACGGGAGAGTTGGGCTCATCCCTCGACGAAGTCTACGTAGATGAAGAGGCTTTCGGGGCCCTCGTGGGGGAGATGAGGGAGATGGTGGAGGAGCTCCAGGTCTCACAAACGAGGACGGCGGAATGGGGGTCCATCTCGCCCTTGCCAGCCACTCCAAGAACGAAGAGGGACACCTCCACAGCACAGCAGGCCCAGCAGGAGTCAGGGCTGTTTTTGGAATCAGGTGAGGCCCGGAGGAAGAAAAAGAAAAAAAGAGGCTTTCCCTCGAGACGGGAGAGGGCCAGAGTGGGCTGGAAGGGGTGGGGAGGGTATTTGGGGACAGTGCCACAGAGGTGACCCCCCTGTCACCGCGGGTCTCATCTCTCACACACACCCAGATCGACATAGATCTGGTGACCCCTGCGCTGTGTATGCCCGATGGTGATGGGGTGTCTCAGGCTTTTTCTGGGACGCCGGGACCCCCCATCCACAACCCCAACCCCTTACCTGCATCTTGGGTTTCTCAGAGGGGGGATGCAGTGGATGGGGAGGCCTCAGAGGTAGAGGGTCAAAGGTTTTTGTACGTGGATGTACGAGGGGTTGGGGAGATGTTGGTCATGGGGTGTCTCCCCTGTCCTCGCGGGGTCCATCTCTCCAAATAATCCAGATGGACGCGAACCTGTCGTCCCCGGGGCTGTTTTTGCCAGATGAGGATGGGGTGTCTAAGGCTATTTCTGGGACGCCGGGACCCCCATCCCCAACCCCTTCCCTGCGTCATGGGGTTCTCAGGAGGACGGTATGGGTGGTGGGAAGGTTGGGGGGGCCTCGGGGGCTGCTGGTCCAGCGTCCATGATCGATGAGGACCTTTACCCACCGGACGGAGTGAGTACTTGAACCCTGCACCTGGTTGACTTTTCTTTTTAAGTGTGCAACCATGGCAAACATTCAAATAATGACTACGAATGTTCGGGGTCTAAGGGACACTGTAAAGAGAACTGCTGTTTTTAGTTTTTTATCAAACATATGTTTTACCTTTTGTTTCTTGCAGGAGGTACATTTAAGGGATGGGGGGGATGTAGGGCAGTTTAAAAAAGAGTGCTTTCCTGCAGAGCGCACACTCTGAGTTTATAGAGCAGAATGAGACCTGCTCTGCAGTGTTTTTCAAATCAGTTAGGGAAAAGCAGGTAAGACAGGTATTTTATGGGGTGAGGGATGGACAGGGTAGGGTGGTTAGGGAGCCGGAGCAAATGGTCAGGGTGGCAACTGACCATTTCCGGGGGGTTTCCAGGAGAGGGTAGTAGAAAAAGAGCAGGTTACCGTGTTCTTAGAACACTTGTCCCGGCGTGTGCCGGAGGACATTAGAAAGGCGATGGAAGCCCCGATAACACTAGAGGAGGTGGAGAGCGCCCTCAAGAGGATGGGGAAAGGGAAGGTGCCTGGGATGGATGGGCTGCCGGCTGAGTTTTACCTCAAATTTTGGGATATGCTTGGACCGGTGGTCCTCGAAGTCCTGACGGCCGTTCTCGAGACTGGAGTCCCGGGCAGGTCGATGGCTGTAGGCGTGCTGTCCCTCCTCTACAAGAGGGGGGACGCCGCCGACCTTAGCAACTGGCGGCCGTTGACCATGCTGTGCATAGATTATAAGATACTAGCTAAGGTCATGGCAGACCGTTTGCGCACAGCCCTTCCCTACGTTGTCCATGAGGATCAAACGTGTGGGGTGGAAGGCCGATTCATTAGGTGGAACCTCCAACTGATCAGGGACTCCATCGCCTGGGTTGAGGATAGAAGTCTACCTCTGATGGTAGCGGCACTTGATCAGGCCAAGGCTTTTGATCGCGTCAGTAGGGTTTTTCTTTTCAGAGTGTTAGATAGGTTAGGGTTTAGTGATCGCTTTATAAAGTGGATCAAGATTTTGTATGTGGGAGCGGGGTGCCGGGTGAGCATAAACAGCCATCTGGGTGACGTGTTTGGCCTCTCATCAGGGGTCAGACAGGATGCCCGCTCTCGGCACTCCTTTTCGTGCTCTATATGGAGCCCCTGGCGGCTGCAATTAGGGCTGACGCAGGGGTGGAGGGCTTGCTGGTCCCTGGGAGCGGCGGTTTGCATGTTAAGGTGACACAGTACGCAGATGACACCAACTTGCTTTTGTGCAAGGACTCGTGCCTGCTAAGGTCTCTGGCCATAATTGGAGACTTTACCCGCGCGTCGGGAGCGGTCCTTAACCTGTTAGGGTATAGGGAGCAGTATTTTCACGGCTGGATATAAAAAATGTACCCGATTTAATCTGGTTACTAATCCTACCCAGTAACTACAATATGCATATACTTATTATATATGGATAGAAAACACCCTAAAGTTTCAAAAACTGTTTGAATGGTGTCTGTGAGTATAACATAACTCATTTGGCAGGCAAAACCCTGAGACAGATTCTGACAGGAAGTGGATACCTGATGTGTTGAATTGACTTTAAGCCTATACCATTGAAAAACAAAGGGGGTGAGGAATGTTTTGGCACTTCCTATTGCTTCCACAAGATGTCCCCAGCCTTTACAAAGTGTTTTGAGTCTTCTACAGTGAGATCTGACTGAAGAAGAGCTTTGGAACGGCGATGGCCCATTAGACACCTGGCACGCGAGTTGATGGTGGGTACTCTCATTCCGAAACGTTTTAAAAGAGAACCCAATGGTCCGCCTTGAATTTTATTCATGTTCTGGTTAAAAAAGGCCCTAATGATTTATGCGATACAACGTTTGACATGTTTGAACGAACGTAAATATACTTTTTCCGTTCGTGATGTGAAGTGAAGTCCGGCTGGCTTAGATCATGTGCAACAACACGGAGGTTTTTGGACATAAATGATGAGCTTTTTTGAACAAAACTACATTCGTTATGGACCTGGGATTCTTTGGAAGTGACATCTGATGAAGAGAATCAAAGGTAATGGATTATTTACATAGTATTTTCGATTTTAGATCTCTCCAACATTGCGGTTAGTCTGTATCGCAATGCGTATTTTTCTGGCGCAGTGCTCAGATTATTGCAAAGTGTGATTTCCCAGTAAGGTTAATTTTAAATCTGGCAAGTCCATTGCGTTCAAGAGATGTAAATCTATAATTCTTTGAATGACAATATAATATTTTACCAATGTTTTCTAATATTAATTAATTATTTTGTTGTCATGACTTGACTGCCGGTATTGGAGGGAAACGATTTCCTGAACATCAACGCCATAGTAAAACGCTGTTTTTAGATATAAATATGAACTTGATAGAACTAAAAATGCATGCATTGTCTAACATAATGTCCTAGGAGTGTCATCTGATGGAGATTGTAAAAGGTTAGTGCATAATTTTAGCTGGTTTTATGGTTTTGGTGACGCCTGTCTTTGAATCGACAATACACTACACACAGCTATTGTCAATGTACTCTCCTAACATAACCTAACTTTATGCTTTCCCCGTAAAACCTTTTTGAAATCGGAAAACGTGGTTAGATTAAGGAGATGTTTATCTTTCAAAGGCTGTAAGTTAGTTGTATGTTTGAGAAATTTGAATTTTGACATTTGGTTTCAAATTTGCGGCTCTTGAAATGCACCTGCTGTTGATAGGGTGCGCCACGGGTGGCACGCTAACGTCCCACATAGCCCCAAAAAGTTAACCTCGCCAAGTCGTCTGTTAAGTGTTTCGGCAGATGGCGGGGCAGGATGGACGTGCCCGGGGGACTCTCTCTCTGTAATGGGGCCCTGAGGATTCTTGGGGTCCTCTTTGATACCGCCGGCTCCGGGACACTGAACTGGAACATGAGAGTTGCTGTGGTACAGAGGAAGCTGGCAATGTGGAAGGCCAGATCCTTGTCTTTCTTGGGCAAGGTACTGGTCCTGAAGGTGGATGTACTGCCTTCCCTTCTGTACTTGGCATACATCTATCCTTTGCCAGCGAGCATGAGGAGGGGCTAGTAAGGCTCGTGTTTCAGTTCATGTGGGGGGGCAGGTATGAGTATGTCGCCAGGGCTCGCATGCTCTCAACCATCGGGGAGGGAGGGAGAGGAGTTCCACACTTCCCACTCAAGCTGGACTCGATTTTTGTTTCGTTTCTATTGAATGAGCTCGCTAATCCAATGATTCATCCCTCCGGTTATTTCCTGCGGGTGTTTTTCTCGTACCAGGCGAGAAGCATAATGGTGTGGTCCAACACGGGTCCTCGGGCTGAACAGCTGCCGTGGCACTTCAGCCATGCGGCGAAGTGGCTACGTGCGCATCCCGAGGTTGAAGTCGCCCGAGTAGGTTTGGACCACAGACGCCTGTACGAAGAGGTCAGACGGACCGTTTGTGCGCCCCCTGTGGTGGGTACCCCTGCTGTGGTCTTGGAGACCAGACAGGCGCGGGGCCTAGACAATCGTCTTAAGGATCTAAATTGGTTAAGCCTCCACAAGTGCTTGCCGGTAAGATCCATCATGTACCGGCATAGCTTGGCACGGTCCCCCCAGTGCCCGAGACCAACTTATGGTGGGGAGGAGACAATACGCCACATGTACTGGGACTGTGCTTTCGCAGGAGTAGTGTGGGCCAGGGCTCAGGGGTTGCTAGGGAGAGTGAAGGGGGGTTTTGTTTTAACCTGTCTGGGCTAGGGGGCAGTATTGAGAATTTTGGAAAAATATGTTCCCATTTTTAACTGCCTCCTACACCAACTCAGAAGCTAGAATATGCATATTATTGTTCAGGTTTGGATAGAAAACACTCTGAATTTTCTAAAACTGTTTGAATGGTGTCTGTGAGTATAACAGAACTCCTATGGCAGGCAAAAACCTGACAAGGTTTCAAGCAGGAAGTACCCTGTCTGACAAGGAGTCGTGCGTCTTGCATCTTTTTATTGAAAAGTAAGGATCTTAGCTGTAACGTGACAATTCCCAGGGCTCCAATAGGCTCTCAGAGCCCGCGAAATAACTGAAGGTTTACGAGGGAGCCTCAGGTTGAAACATATTATCGCCTTTTGTAAGTGGCTGCTCGGAGGACCTTTCAATGATGCGCGTGCATGAGTCGCTTCTGAGGAGAAATTTTATTCGGCTGTTTAGGCTCAATGCATACTCCCGGTCGGAATATTATCACTTCTCTACGACATAAATGGCATAAAAATTGGTTTTAAACAGCGGTTGACATGCTTCGAAGTACGGTAATGGAATATTTAGACATTTTTGACAAGCCAACGCGCCATGCGCGGGACCGTGAAAAAGCATTCTAGAACTCACGAACAAAACGTCGCTGTTTGGATATAACGATGGATTATTTGGGACCAAACCAACATTTGTTATTGAAGTAGAAGTCCTGGCAGTGTATTCTGATGAAGAACAAGCAAGGTAAGAACATTTTTCTTATAGGAAATTTGATTTTGGTGGAGGCTGACCTGGGTGGGTATCTAAATAGCTAGCCCTGTAATGCCGGGCTATGTACTTAGATTATTGCAAAATGTGCTTCATCCGAAAAGCTATTTTAAAAACGGACATATCGAGTGCATAGAGGGGTAATGTATCTATAATTCTTAAAATAATTGTTATGCTTTTTGTGAACGTTTATCGTGAGTAATTTAGCAAACTGTTAGTAAATTCAACGGAAGTTTGCGGTGGTTATGCTTTTTCTGAACGTCACATGCTAATGTAAAAAGCTGGTTTTTGATATAAATACGAACTTGATTGAACAGACATGCATGTATTGTATAACACAATGTCCTAGGTGTGTCATCTGATGAAGATCATCAAAGGTTAGTGCTGCATTTAGCTGTGGTTTGGGTTTATGTGACATGATATGCTAGCTTGAAAAATGGGTGTCAGATTTTTTCTGGCTGGGCACTCTGCTGACATAATCTAATGTTTTGCTTTCGTTGTAAAGCCTTTTTGAAATCGGACAGTGGGGTTAGATTAACGAGATTCTTGTCTTTAAATAGCTGTGAAATAGTCATATGTTTGAGAAATTGAAGTTATAGTATTTCTAACGATTCAAAAATCGCGCCACTGGAATTCCAGTAGCTGTTACGTAGGTGGGACGAAATCGTCCCACATACCCCAGAGAGGTTAACATGGGCGAGGGTGGAGAGAGGGGTGGGGAGAGCAGGGGGGGTAGGTAGGGATCGTTTTCTGTTGTGGCTGCTTATCAGTCTTTTTAAGAAAGGGCTGTGGGACGCCAGGCAGGGGCTGGTTAAGTCAGGAGCAGACTGGGGGGTGGAGGGAATAGTGAGGAGAGTGGAGGGAGATTTGAGTGGGAGGATAAGAAGGGAGGAGAGGAAGTGTGGTCACCATGCTGCCTTAGAGCGGTGGAAAGGGGGGTTGGGGCTGGTCAGGTAGTTAAGGTTTAGAAGGCAGGTCGGTAGGTTTTTGGGGTTTGGATTGATTATGTTTATTGATGGCTTGTGTTTATATTTGATTTTTTGCTGCAGCCCCCTGGAAAAGTTGGGGGTGTTGGTTGCCCATCTCTTCCAAGAGAGAAAGGGTTTAAGGGTTTTTGAAAAACTGATGGGTTGTTTTTTGTTACAAGTTTTGTTTGGATATGGGCAACTAAAAGGTTAAAAGACATGTGAATTGTTCACTGTGTAAATGCTTGAAAAGTTAGAATAAAAGCTTTGAATCATCTGTTCTTATCAGTTTAATATCTGATACGTCCCCCATCGGGGGACTACATATTAAATGGATTTTTCGAACAGGGAGTCGGAAATGGGGCTTGCTCCGTCCGCTCCACGCATCGACCCGGTATTGCAGTACCTCCGGGAACGGTGCAACACTTTTCTCTCATTGTCAAGGAAAAAGAAATACACAAAGCTATGTAAAACAGCTAGCAGAAGAAGAGAAGGAATGAAAAAATAATAATCATCCAAACTGAAAAAAGGCCGAAGCCCCCTTCATGGGGTCCCCCGTTTTCCCGCCATTTTACTTAAAAAAAAAAATAATAACATTGGCCAGGATTGTGTGTGTGTGTGTCTCTGTGTGTGTGTGTGTCTCTGTGTGTGTGTGTGTGTCTGTTTTTGACCCCCCCCCCAAAAAATACAATCACTTCACCAGGATTGTCTGTCTGTCTCTGTTTTTGACCCCCCCAAAAAATACAATCACTTCACCAGGATTGTCTGTCTGTCTGTCTGACTTTTTACCCACAGCCCTCAAACTTGGAAGAGTGGGTTCGGGAACCACCCGCGGGCACCCGGCCTAGAGTGCACAGTGTGTGTCTCGGGCCCCGACCTCTGACTTCCATACGACTCTGGTTTCTCTTCATTACGCACAAGCCTTTCACTAAAGACTTCCGTGGAGAGGAACACTTACGAGTTCAACGTATTTTTGGAAGGGCTTTGCTTCTGGCAGAGCCCGGTATCTTGTTTCAAGAGAAATTGACAGAGATGACGCCGAGACTTTTTGCTCAGGCGTTTGACTTGAAGGCAGCTGACCGACCGACCGGCGTATTTTTCCACTCAAAGTAGTCGCTCGGGCAATTGAGTTCAAGCCCGACGACGACTGGCGTGTTTTCCGGGCTTTGAACAAATAGTCGCACTAGGCTTAAAGAGCTAGTGACTTAAAGACGCATTAGCGACTTGTTAAAAAAAACACCCGCCTGTCACCAGGGAAGCGTCGGGTGGGGAGGAGACAACTTTTGCCAAACCGCTGAGGTCTGCCGAGACCCCCGGGGGCCCGGCGGGTGCAGGGGTCAATTTGTGGGTTATCGCTTCACGGCCTTTTGGCTCCGATCAAGTGTAGTTACCTTGTCAGTGCTGCACTTGATCAGAGAAGCGATCGCAGGCCGGAGGGCGCCCGGGAAAATTGTGCTATTTATTTTTGTTAAATCATTATTTGTTGTCATTATTGTTGGTTTTTGTCTCACCCTTGTTTATTCTTTGTCCTGGGTTAGGTGGTGGTCTTGGTGGTGGACTACAGGTGCACCAGCACCTGTAGGGTGAGTTTAAAGGCCCTCTGGTCCTTTTTCTTTAGTTATTTAATTTATTTTGTGTTTTTCCCCTGCTTGTCCTGTTTTGCATCTTTCCTCCCCCGTGTATCCTATAGTCCCCTCCTTAGCTCCTCCCATTGTCTTCAGTTGTGTGTTGTCTGCTAGCTGGGGTGGCTTTCTGGCTTGTCGGCCTGCTAGCTTTTGCTTAGCCTGGCCTGCTAGCCTCCTGGCCCCTTAGGCGTGGCAGGCATTGTTTGACTGTCTTTTCTTTGTTCCCATCCACCTTGCACCCTTAGTTTATCCCCCAAATTGTCTGTTGTTCAGTTTCCTGTTGTTTGTGTTGCCAACTGAGGGACCTTTTGCTGGCTAGCCTGCTAGCTGGTTAGCCTAGCCTGGCCTGCTGGTGAGGCCTGCTAGCTTTCTTGTCCCTCAAGTTTGGGCAGGTGTTTGTTAGTCAGTGTGTCCTTTTTCCCCCTTGTTCCCCTTTTACCTTAAATTATTTTGTTCCGTTAGTCTTATCCACTAGTTCGTCGCCCTTTTGGTTTGTGTCTTTGGTTGTTTGTTTTTGTTGTGAGGCCTCTTGGCTGGTGTGCCTGCTAGCTGGCTAGCCTGGCCTGGCCTGCTGGTGAGGCCTGCTAGCCTTTTTGTTCCTCATGCTTGGTAGGTGTTGTTAGTCAGTTTGTCCTTTTGTTGTTGTCATCCCTTCACTTCCCTTTTACCTTAATTAATTTGTTTTGTTCGTTTTACCCCCGAGTTTGTCTTCCCTCTTGGTTTGTGTGCCTTGTTTGTTTTTGTTTTGAGGCCTCTTGGCTGGTGTGCCTGCCAGCTGGTAGGCTTAGCCTGGCCTGCTGGTGAGGCCTGCTAGCATTCTAGCCTTTAGTTTGTGTTTGTGTGGTTTATTTTTGTCTCTCCCTTTTGTGCCCTCCCCCTTGTGGAAAATATAAAACAAAAAATTCCCCTCCTAGTGTCCCTTCCCATTGTTAATAAGATTAGTTTGGTGCTGTGCTAGACAGTTTGTTGTGTGTTCCGTAGTGCTGGTAGGCCCTGTTAGCTTAGCCTGCCTGCTAGCTCCCTCGGTTTTCCTTCACCCCTTCCCTTTTTCCCAACCCCTACTCCCAACACCCTCTCCCTTCCCCCGCCCCCCCCTTCCTTCCTTTCCCCTCCCCTTTTTCCCCTTCCCTTCCCCCCCTTTTCACTGGTGTTGGGCTGTAAAGGGAGTGGGCCTCCATCATGTCAGCAGCACAGGTTGGCATGAGGAGGCACCATGCAGTGCGCCTCCTTTTAAAGGAGAAGGGAGGAAAAATAATGGAGTTATCCCGATTGGATTTCTCCAGAAAATTCCTCCAGAAAGAGCTCGGTTTCCATCCCGCGCAGGTAAACTGCATCTTAGCCCTTCCCTATGGGAAGGGCTTCAATGTCAGCTTTGCCAACGCCAGCTTCCTGCGGGTGTTCTGGGGGCAACTCCAGAACTCCCTGAACACACAGGGGTCCCTCACAGCAATGTTTGAGGTGACCAAGCTGACGGACAATAGCATTAAAACCGTTATTGTCCGAATGTATAATGAAACCGTACAGCCGGAGGACGTTGCAGTATGGCTGGGCAGGTACTGCAACGTGAAGGGGCCCTTGCTCCAGGTAAAGGATCCCGATGGGATCTGGACGGGGGCCTGGAGGGTCACTGTCCAGCAGAGGGAGGACCCTGGGGGCTATGGTGGGTTGAAAGCCATCCCATCCACCATAGTCCTCGGAGAGAATAGGGGCCATGTTCACTACCAGGACCAGCCTAAGCTGTGCCGTAAGTGTGGTGAACATGGCCATCTCGCAGAGGCCTGTAAAAAGGTTGTCTGCATGAAGTGCCGGGAGGTGGGCCACCGCTACGAGGAGTGCACGAATGGAAGGTCGTGCAACCTCTGTGGTGAGCGGTCCCACCTCATCCGCGGCTGCCCTTTCTCCTGGGCCAATAAGGTCAGGGCCGAGAGGAGGGAGACGGCGGCCACGGACCGGGCTTCTGAGCGCCAAGGGGAGGGAACGGCAGTTGCCGAGGAGGTGGTGGTGGAGCCGGTGGTGGTTGAGGAGGTAGTGGTGGAGCCGGTGGTAGTGGAGGGCGCGGAAGGTGCAGTGGTGGAAAAAGTGGGAGGAGAGGACAAAACCCCCTCCCCCCAATCCCCCTGCCCCAGATTAATGTGACCCCTGAAGGAGAAAGGGCCGAGAAAGACGACCCAGGAGAGGACTTGAGCGAGAACTCACCATGTGGGTCAGACAGTATGGAGACTGTGTCAGAGAAAGCTGTGGAGACAGCGTCAGGAGATACGGGAGAGGGAGTGGAGATTCTGGAAGAACACCTCCCCCCACGAAAAAGAAACGCTGAGGAGCTCTCTGACCCCGAACAAGGCGAAGAAAAAAAGGGCAAATTGGAATGGGAGAGCCCTCAGGGGGAGGTAGAACCCAGAACCTTCCCTCCCAACTCCCCCAACACAATCTCCTTTTTAAGTCCTGTTTTAACCTCCTCTCCCTGCCATCCCCCGTTACCCCGGAGGGAGAGGAAGTACCAGAAAAGTAACCCCTTTTTAACTGTTTAAATGCCTCTTCTTTTAGCACTGTTTTTACTCACCCCTTTTATGGCTTTTAACATCACCACTATAAATGTAAGAAGTATAAAAACAGAAATAAGAGCACAGTCGGTTTTATCCTTTTTAGAAGGGTTTAACTCAGATGTGTTTTTATTACAGGAGTGTGGTCTACCCTTTTTATCCTCTTATAGGAAATGGGAGGACAAGTGGCAGCACGGGCCCTCCATTTGGAGTGGCTCAAATTTTAATAAAAACGACGGTGTTGCCATTTTAATCAAGACCCCACAGGTGGTGGTGAGGGGGAGCACGGTGGTGGTAGGTGGGCGTGCTCTTTTAGCCAATTGTACTTTTATGGGGAGGGATTTTAACATGCTAAATGTGTATGGTTTTACCCTTTCACTAACTTCGGGTGTGACTATGGGAAGAGGGCCCTGGAAATTGAACTGTTCCCTTTTAGAAGACGATAGAGTAGTTAGCCAGTACAGGGAGCAGTTCAGCCAGTGGCAGACGCTACAGGACTTCTTTGACACACGAGCACAATGGTGGGAAATGGTGAAGGGTAGGACGAGGACCTTCTTTAGAGAGATAGGAAAGAAGAAAAGTAAAGAAAAAGATAGACGCATGGTGGGACTGCAAAAGCGACTGGAAAGGTATTTTAACTTTGGCCAACAGGGCTTTGATTTTAACCATGAAATTAAAGAAGTAAAAAAGGAAATGGCACTTTTAGCTGAACAGAAAAGTAAGGGGGTTATTTTAAGAAGTAAGGAGAGGGAATTAGAAGAGGGGGAGAAGTGTACAAGGTACTTTTTTAAGAAAATAGTTAGTAAGGGTAGGACAATGACAGGTTTAAAAAATAAAGATGGGGTTTTAAAAACAGACACAGAGGGAATGAAAGAAGTAGTCGAGGAATTTTATGGGGAACTGTTTGGGGTAAAAGATGTATGTGAGGAAACCATGGAGGACGTTTTAACATACATTGACAAGTTTTTACCCAACACAGACGACCTGACAAAAGACTTGACGAGGACAGAAATTGACCAAGGACTGAAGCATTTTAAGAGGGGTAAGTCACCGGGGGAGGACGGCCTCCCCTTGGAGTTTTACCTGACCTTTTGGGATGTTTTAGCCGACGAACTTCTGACTGTTTTTACTGACTTTGAACACCTCGACAGACTACCTGACAGTTTTAGAGTGGGGATCGTGACTTTTTTATATAAGAAAAACGACAGGACGGACCTGAAGAACTGGAGACCGATAACCCTTTCAAACTTTGATTGTAAACTTTTTACCAAGGTTTTAACACTCAGAATGTCTTCTGTCTTAGGGGAGGTGATCCACCCGGATCAAACCTGTGCCATTCCCGGAAGGAAGATCACGGACAGCCTGATACTGATCCGAGATGCCATCTGTTATGCGAGAGACAGAAACATGTGGCTTGTAGTCCTAAATTTAGATTTTGAAAAAGCCTTTGATCGGGTCTCGCACCAGTAACTCTTTAACCTCTCTGGCGCATGTGGGACGAACTCGTCCCACCTACGTAACAGCCACTGAAATCCAGTGGCGCGATTTTTGAATCGTTAGAAATACTATTACTTCAATTTCTCAAACATATGACTATTTTACAGCTATTTAAAGACAAGAATCTCGTTAATCTAACCCCACTGTCCGATTTCAAAAAGGCTTTACAACGAAAGCAAAACATTAGATTATGTCACCAGAGTGCCCAGCCAGAAAAAATCAGACACCCATTTTTCAAGCTAGCATATCATGTCACATAAACTCAAACCACAGCTAAATGCAGCACTAACCTTTTATGATCTTCATCAGATGACACACCTAGGACATTGTGTTATAGAATACATGCATGTCTGTTCAATCAAGTTCATATTTATATCAAAAACCAGCTTTTTACATTAGCATGTGACGTTCAGAAAAAGCATAACCCCCGCAAACTTCCGGGGAATTTACTAACAGTTTGCTAAATTACTCACGATAAACGTTCACAAAAAGCATAACAATTATTTTAAGAATTATAGATACATTACCCCTCTATGCACTCGATATGTCCGATTTTAAAATAGCTTTTCGGATGAAGCACATTTTGCAATAATCTAAGTACATAGCCCGGAATCACAGGGCTAGCTATTTAGATACCCACCCAGGTCAGCCTCCACCAAAATCACATTTCCTATAAGAAAAATGTTCTTACCTTGCTTGTTCTTCGTCAGAATACACTGCCAGGACTTCTACTTCAATAACAAATGTAGGTTTGGTCCCAAATAATCCATCGTTATATCCAAACAGCGACGTTTTGTTCGTGAGTTCTAGACACTATCAGAATGCTTCTTCACGGTGTCGCGCATGGCGCATTGGCGTGACATAAAATGTCTAAATATTCCATTACCGTACTTCGAAGCATGTCAACCACTGTTTAACCTGTCTGGGGTATGTGGGACGATTTCGTCCCACCTACGTAACAGCTACTGGAATTCCAGTGGCGCGATTTTTGAATCGTTAGAAATACTATAACTTCAATTTCTCAAACATATGACTATTTCACAGCTATTTAAAGACAAGAATCTCGTTAATCTAACCCCACTGTCCGATTTCAAAAAGGCTTTACAACGAAAGCAAAACATTAGATTATGTCAGCAGAGTGCCCAGCCAGAAAAAATCAGACAGCCATTTTTCAAGCTAGCATATCATGTCACATAAACCCAAACCACAGCTAAATGCAGCACTAACCTTTGATGATCTTCATCAGATGACACACCTAGGACATTGTGTTATACAATACATGCATGTCTGTTCAATCAAGTTCATATTTATATCAAAAAACAGCTTTTTGCATTAGCATGTGACGTTCAGAAAACGCATAACCCCCGGCAAACTTCCGTTGAATTTACTAACAGTTTGCTAAATTACTCACGATAAACGTTCACAAAAAGCATAACAATTATTTTAAGAATTATAGATACATTACTCCTCTATGCACTCGATATGTCCGATTTTAAAATAGCTTTTCGGATGAAGCACATTTTGCAATAATCTAAGTACATAGCCCGGCATTACAGGGCTAGCTATTTAGATACCCACCCAGGTCAGCATCCACCAAAATCACATTTCCTATAAGAAAAATGTTCTTACCTTGCTTGTTCTTCATCAGAATACACTGCCAGGACTTCTACTTCAATAACAAATGTTGGTTTGGTCCCAAATAATCCATCGTTATATCCAAACAGCGACGTTTTGTTCGTGAGTTCTAGAATGCTTCTTCCCGGTTTCGCGCATGGCGCATTGGCGTGTCAAAAATGTCTAAATATTCCATTACCGTACTTCGAAGCATGTCAACCGCTGTTTAAAACCAATTTTTATGCCATTTATGTCGTAGAGAAGTGATAATATTCCGACCGGGAGTATGCATTGAGCCTAAACAGCCGAATAAAATTTCTCCTCAGAAGCGACTCATGCACGCGCATCATTGAAAGGTCCTCCGAGCAGCCACTTACAAAAGGCGATAATATGTTTCAACCTGAGGCTCCCTCGTAAACCTTCAGTTATTTCGCGGGCTCTGAGAGCCTATTGGAGCCCTGGGAATTGTCACGTTACAGCTAAGATCCTTACTTTTCAATAAAAAGATGCAAGACGCACGACTCCTTGTCAGACAGGGTACTTCCTGCTTGAAACCTTGTCAGGTTTTTGCCTGCCATAGGAGTTCTGTTATACTCACAGACACCATTCAAACAGTTTTAGAAAATTCAGAGTGTTTTCTATCCAAACCTGAACAATAATATGCATATTCTAGCTTCTGAGTTGGTGTAGGAGGCAGTTAAAAATGGGAACATATTTTTCCAAAATTCTCAATACTGCCCCCTAGCCCAGACAGGTTAAAACCAATTTTTATGCCATTTATCTCGTAGATAAGTGATAATATTCCGACCGGGAGTATGCATTGAGCCTAAACAGCCGAATAAAATTTCTCCTCAGGAGCGAATCGTGCACGCGCCTTTTCAAAGGTCCTCTGAGCAGCCACTTACAAAAGGTGATAATGTGTTTCAGCCTGAGGCTCCCTCGTAAACCTTCAGGTTTTTCGCGGGTTCTGAGAGCCTATTGGAGCCCTGGGAATTGTCACGTTACAGCTAAGATCCTTACTTTTCAATAAAAAGATGCAAGACGCACGACTCCTTGTCAGACAGGGTACTTCCTGCTTGAAACCTTGTCAGGTTTTTGCCTGCCATAGGAGTTCTGTTATACTCACAGACACCATTCAAACAGTTTTAGAAAATTCAGAGTGTTTTCTATCCAAACCTGAACAATAATATGCATATTCTAGCTTCTGAGTTGGTGTAGGAGGCAGTTAAAAATGGGAACATATTTTTTCCAAAATTCTCAATACTGCCCCCTATCCACAAATGGTTAAGGTACTGCAAAAAATGGTTTCCCGGACAGGTTCTTAGCTTGGGTGGGACTGCTGTACGGGGACATCACCAGCAAAATCCTTGTAAATGGGCATCTGTCAAAAGCAGTGGGAGTACACTGCGGCGTCCGTCAGGGCTGTCCGTTATCTCCTCTTCTGTTTGTGGCCTGTATTGAACCACTGGCACAGATCTTGAGAAGGGACCAACGGATCAGTGGGGTGGGTATCCCGGGGAGTGGGGGGATGACCGCCAAGTGCGTATTTTACATGGACGACGTCAACATTTTATGCACTGACCTTTTATCCGTGGACAGGACCCTGGATAGGACTGACTGGTACGGACGAGCCTCTGGGGCGAGACTGAACAGAGACAAGACAGAGGCCCAATTTTTCGGACTGTGGGCAGACCCAGACTTGACCAGACTACCATTGACAGTAAAAACGACGGACATAAAGGTACTTGGGGTAAAGTTTGACCAGGAGGGAGGAGGGAGAGGTAATTGGAGTGGGATCCTGGGGACAGTAAGACAGAGACTGGGATTTTGGGGACTACGACAGCTGACTTTTGAGGGCAAGGTTTTAATCATTAAAGCAGTGATTTTACCTGTGCTTTTATTAATCAGTTCTGTTTTTATCCCCCCTAGGAGAACTCTTTTAGCTCTGGAACGGATGCTGTTTTACTTCTTGTGGGGGAGCAAGTGGGAGAGGCTGAGGAGGGAGGTGATCAAGAGGCCCAGGTCCAAGGGGGGGAAAGGCTTGCCTGACCTCTACTTGTTCCTGGGCAGCCGCTACACAGCATTACACCTCACTCTTGCCACCTCCCCGGCCACAAATAAGACTCAGGCCCTCGCACGGTTCTGGCTGGGATCTTACCTCAGGACCCTGAGGCTGATCCCAGTCGACCTGCGAGCCCCAGTCTCTTTCCTGCTTCCCACACACTACGCCCAGCTCCAGAAGTTTTTAAGACATTTTAAATTGGAAAAAGAAGCAGTCACAGTTTTAACTAAACATCGCTCTCTTCTCTCTCTTGTGCAGGACCGGGAACCAGTGTGTCCAGTACGCGGGCTTGCTATAGGCGAGCCCACAACGGTTTGGCGTAATGTGGCCCATCCTGCTCTCCTGAATCAGCACCGGGACTTGTCCTGGATGGTCGCCCACGAGATCCTCCCGGTCAGGGCCGTGATGCACTCCCGTGGCATGGCGAGGACATCCGCGTGCCCCCGACAAGGCTGTGGCCAAGAAGAGTCGGTGAGGCACTCCCAGAGCCGCCAGGGACCTGTGGAAGGAAGTAGGCCCCCTGATCTCCTCGTGTCTGCCAGCAGGGGAGGACCTAATGCCCCAGCTCGTGCTGTATGGGGTGGGCCGAAGGCCTATTCCATCAAAGGCCTTCACCCAGCTCTGGCCCACCCTCACGTGTCTGAAGGCAGCGCTGCGGTCCTCCCGCAACCTGCTGGTAGCAAAAAAGGTCGACACCACCCCCCAGGCAGTGGCCATGGTAGCCACAGAGGCCCTGGGGTGGTACAGAAGGAAGGGGGCCTCGACCCCAGGTGAAGGGTCCCCCACAACACACAAGGTCCCTGCGGCCACGGCCTGACAGCGCTGCGGCGCCTAGGGCGATGCACCTAGGGGAGGCATCTCCTCTGGGCCCCGAAGGACGGGACGATGACTGATTCGGAAGAGCAGGAGGAGGCAAGTTTGATAAGGACTCACCCCGCTCCTGTACGAAAGACCGAAGACAGCTTTTAACAAGTGACTTTTTAACATGTTTTTCATGTCTTAAAAATGTTTTTGCCTTTTTAGACCACTTGTACACATTTTAAATGGCTTTTACAGATTTGATGTTTTTTTACAATGAAAAGTATTTTCGCTTATGGTTGTTTTTATTGGTTTCAACAACATGTACTTTTTAACAAATTTAAATGTAACAATCAAATGCTGTGTTTTATGCCTTCATGCCGTTTCCATGTGTATAAGTGATGTAAAAATATAAATATGAGCTGTTTTTAAAGGAATTGTGACAATAAAACTTTTCCAAAAGAAAATCGACCCGGTATTGCAGTACCTCCGGGAACGGTGCAACACTTTTCTCCCATTGTCAAGGAAAAAGAAATACACAAAGCTATGTAAAACAGCTAGCAGAAGAAGAGAAGGAATGAAAAAAGAAGAATGATCCAAACTGAAACAAGGGCGAAGCCCCCTTCATGGGGTCCCCCGTTTTCCCGCCATTTTACTTTAAAAAAAAACATTGGCCAGGATTGTGTGTGTCTCTGTGTGTGTCCCTGTGTGTATGTGTGTGTGTCTCTGTGTGTGTCTCTGTGTGTGTTTGTGTGTGTGTGTGTGTGTGTGTGTGTGTGTCTCTATGTGTGTGTGTGTGTGTCTCTGTGTGTGTGTCTGTCTGTCTGTCTGTCTGTCTGTTTTTGACCCCCCCCAAAAAATACAATCACTTCACCAGGATTGTCTGTCTGTCTGTCTGTCTGTCTGTCTCTGTTTTTGACCCCCCAAAAAATACAATCACTTCACCAGGATTGTCTGTCTGTCTGTCTGTCTGTCTGTCTCTGACCCCCCGGCGGGTGCAGGGGTCAATTTGTGGGTTATCGCTTCTCGGCCTTCTGGCTAAGACCAAGCTTGGTACTGCGGTGCCCCAAAGCTCGCTTAGCTGGAAGCCGAAGGCCGGAGAGCGGTAAAAAAAATTGGAGTATTTTCGAATCACGGCCGTTTTTAAGCTTTTCTCATTTTTTTTCCTTTTTCCTGGAAGAGAGCGGGAGTGGACCGGAGCTGCCAAGGAGAATGGCAAATAATTCCTCAAATAGGTCAGTCCCAGGGGTTGGGCTGGCTAATACTCTGAGATTTGCTTGGAAAGAAAAAGAGACGGAGCCGTTTGGACGAGAAACTTTTGGTAGAACCATCCTGATTGGGACTCTCAAGCTGGCGGTGAAGGACGTGTTTTGCCTCCAAGGCAACTCGTTCGAGGGAGCCTTTGATGTGGCGTTTTACACAGAGGTCAAGCATGACGAGATCCTTAAGAAGGCAAGAGCAATGAGAGGGGAAAAGCCGATGTGCCATTACGAGGTAACGAGTTTGGCGAAAAACTACTTCAGGATTGTAACTGTGAACATCTACAACCCCTATGTAAAGGATGAGGAAGTAAGGGCCTTTCTGGGGAGATATATGAATAATGTCTCCTCAGCAAGGTATCTTAAGGATTCCCTGGGTTTCTGGAATGGGAGGAGAGGCTTTCAGGCCCTCCTCAGAGAGGACCCTAAGGGACTGGGTGGGTACCTTCATCCCCCAGCTATGTTCTCCCTGGGGGCTGACAGGGGGACATTATATTATGCACGTCAGCCCCCATTTTGCAGACGCTGTATGGCCTATGGGCACATCCTGGCCTCGTGCAGCACTAGAAAGTGCAGATTTTGTGGATCGGGGGCGCACGAGGCCAAGGACTGTGACGAGCCTAAGGCATGCCACGGGTGTGGCTCTACAGCGCACCTGTGGCGTGATTGCCCGGCTCGTCAGCGGTCATACGCGTCTGCGGTTGGAGGGGGAGCAGCAGCGGGGGATGGGGGAAGAAGAGGGGGGGAGAAGACAAAGGAAAGGACGGGAACACAGGCCCAGAGGAGACGGCCCAACGGAAGGAGGAGGAGAAAGAGGTGGCAACAGGAGGCGAGGGGGACAGAGAAAGAAAGGAAGAAGAAGGACCGGAAGGAGAAGGAGGAAAAGAGGTGGAAGGAAGCAAAGGAATGGAGGAACAAGAGAGAACAACAGTGGAGGAGGTGCCGGTGGCAGGGACTGTGGAGGCGGAGGAGGGGGGAGAGGGGGTGAGGGAGTGGGGGGACAGCATGATGTCGAGCTCCCTAGTGGAAGAGATGAGGGTAATGGTGGAGGGGCTAGCGGGGAGGGAGGGTGGTGTCTCCCCACTGCCTACAACACCGAAGAAGAAAGGGAAGAGGAGGAAGGGCTCGGCAGGCTTTGAGAGGGAGGGGGGGAGGGGGTGGCCAAACGAGGGATGGGGGAGGGAATAACGCCCTTGTCGTCGCTGGCTTCCTCAGCCCCTCAACTTTTGGTGGAGGGCGACTCCCAAGGGGTGGTTCAGGGCTGGTCGTCTGAGGGGGGATCTCAACTCCTGTTTGGGGAGTTTGGGTCCCCTACTCTCAGCCCAGCGGCCTTCAGCGAGGAAGGAATGGTGGGTGTTGGTGGGGAACCCGGGATGCAGGGCACTCCAAGGCCTAACACCATGCCTGCATCCTGGGTTGGAGAGATGAAGGAGGACGGGGGGACGTCAGGAGAGAAGACGTCCCCGCCGGAT
The DNA here is from genome assembly GCF_901001165.1 of Salmo trutta. Lineage (NCBI taxonomy): Eukaryota > Metazoa > Chordata > Actinopteri > Salmoniformes > Salmonidae > Salmo > Salmo trutta. Next base: position 3,774,017 of record NC_042980.1, on the reverse strand, counting down.
GAGCTGAAGCAGGGGAGCATCGGGTGAGTCTCCTGTTTTTTGTTATTTTGGTTTAAGTTGGTTGAATTGAGGGGTTGTTTTAATTTATAATTAAACTTTGTTAATTTTTTTAGTTTAAATGTAAGGGGTTTGAGGGACTTTGTTAACCTGTTTGGTATAGGGGGCAGTATTGAGAATTTTGGAAAAAATATGTTCCCATTTTTAACTGCCTCCTACACCAACTCAGAAGCTAGAATATGCATATTATTGTTCAGGTTTGGATAGAAAACACTCTGAATTTTCTAAAACTGTTTGAATGGTGTCTGTGAGTATAACAGAACTCCTATGGCAGGCAAAAACCTGACAAGGCTTCAAGCAGGAAGTACCCTGTCTGACAAGGAGTCGTGCGTCTTACCTCTTTTTATTGAAAAGTAAGGATCTTAGCTGTAACGTGACAATTCCCAGGGCTCCAATAGGCTCTCAGAGCCCGCGAAATAACTGAAGGTTTACGAGGGAACCTCAGGTTGAAACATATTATCGCCTTTTGTAAGTGGATGCTCGGAGGACCTTTCAATGATGCGCGTGCATGAGTCGCTTCTGAGGAGAAATTTTATTCGGCTGTTTAGGCTCAATGCATACTCCCGGTCGGAATATTATCACTTCTCTACGACATAAATGGCATAAAAATTTGTTTTAAACAGCGGTTGACATGCTTCGAAGTACGGTAATGGAATATTTAGACATTTTTGACAAGCCAACGCGCCATGCGCGGGACCGTGAGGAAGCATTCTGATAGTGTCTAGAACTCACGAACAAAACGTCGCTGTTGGAATATAACGATGGATTATTTGGGACCAAACCAACATTTGTTATTGAAGTAGAAGTCCTGGCAGTGTATTCTGATGAAGAACAAGCAAGGTAAGAACATTTTTCTTATAGGAAATGTGATTTTGGTGGAGGCTGAACTGGGTGGGTATCTAAATAGCTAGCCCTGTAATGCCGGGCTATGTACTTAGATTATTGCAAAATGTGCTTCATCCGAAAAGCTATTTTAAAATCGGACATATCGAGTGCATAGAGGGGTAATGTATCTATAATTCTTAAAATAATTGTTATGCTTTTTGTGAACGTTTATCGTGAGTAATTTAGCAAACTGTTAGTAAATTCACCGGAAGTTTGCGGTGGTTATGCTTTTTCTGAACGTCACATGCTAATGTAAAAAGCTGGTTTTTGATATAAATATGAACTTGATTGAACAGACATGCATGTATTGTATAACACAATGTCCTAGGTGTGTCATCTGATGAAGATTATAAAAGGTTAGTGCTGCATTTAGCTGTGGTTTGGGTTTATGTGACATGATATGCTAGCTTGAAAAATGGGTGTCAGATTTTTTCTGGCTGGGTACTCTGCTAACATAATCTAATGTTTTGCTTTTGTTGTAAAGCCTTTTTGAAATCGGACAGTGGGGTTAGATTAACGAGATTCTTGTCTTTAAATAGCTGTGAAATAGTCATATGTTTGAGAAATTGAAGTTATAGCATTTCTAACGATTCAAAAATCGCGCCACTGGATTGAAGTGGCTGTTACGTAGGTGGGACGAAATCGTCCCACATACCCCAGAGAGGTTAAGAGGAGGGCGGTTTTTAGTTTTTTGGAAGGGGTGGGTTTTGATGTTTGTTTTTTACAGGAGGTTCACCTGAGGGATGGAGGGGACGTAGTTAGGTTTAGTAGGGAGTGGGAGAAGGGGGTTTCAGTTTGGGGTTTAGGTGTGGTTCATTCAACGGGGGTGGGAATTTTGTTTGGGAATAGGGAAGTGAAGGTAGAGGAAACTTTTGTTGTTATGCAGGGGAGGGTTTTGGGGGTAGATATCACGTTAACCTCTCTGGCGCATGTGGGACGAACTCTTTACAACGAAAGCATTAGATTTACAACGAAAGCAAAACATTAGATTATGTCAGCAGAGTGCCCAGCCAGAAATAATCAGACACCCATTTTTCAAGCTAGCATATCATGTCACATAAACCCAAACCACAGCTAAATGCAGCACTAACCTTTTATGATCTTCATCAGATGACACACCTAGGACATTGTGTTATACAATACATGCATGTCTGTTCAATCAAGTTCATATTTATATCAAAAAACAGCTTTTTACATTAGCATGTGACGTTCAGAAAAAGCATAACCCCCGCAAACTTCCGGGGAATTTACTAACAGTTTGCTAAATTACTCACAATAAACGTTCACAAAAAGCATAACAATTATTTTAAGAATTATAGATACATTACTCCTCTATGCACTCGATATGTCCGATTTTAAAATAGCTTTTCGGATGAAGCACATTTTGCAATAATCTAAGTACATAGCCCGGCATCACAGGGCTAGCTATTTAGACACACACCCAGGTCAGCCTCCACCAAAATCACATTTCCTATAAGAAAAATGTTCTTACCTTGCTTGTTCTTCGTCAGAATACACTGCCAGGACTTCTACTTCAATAACAAATGTTGGTTTGGTCCCAAATAATCCATCGTTATATCCAAACAGCGACGTTTTGTTCGTGAGTTCTAGACACTATCAGAATGCTACATCACGGTCTCGAGCATGGCGCATTGGCGTGACAAAAAATGTCTAAATATTCCATTACCGTACTTCGAAGCATGTCAACTGCTGTTTAAAACCAGTTTTTATGCCATTTATCTCGTAGAAAAGTGATAATATTCCGACCGGGAATATGCATTGAGCCTAAACAGCCGAATTAAATTTCTCCTCAGGAGCGAATCGTGCACGCGCTTCATTCAAAGGTCCTCTGAGCCGCCACTTGCCAAAGGCGATAATGTGTTTCAGCCTGAGGCTGCCTCGTAAACCTTCAGGTATTTCCCGCGTTCTGAGAGCCTATCGGAGCCCTGGGAATTGTCACGTTACAGCTAAGATCCTTACTTTTCAATAAAGAGATGCAAGACGCACGACTCCTTGTCAGACAGGGTACTTCCATACATGAAGGGACATCACGTGCGCCATCCGTATGGTTAGTGAGAAAGTCCATGTTGCAAATGTACGCTCCCTTACTAGACGTCCGACCACGTCCGATAAATCCGCGGACGGCGTCGGGCCGCTCACAGGGGCCGGATCTTCCAGGAAGTCATTGAACGGAGTCTCTCGGACCTTCCGTTTCCGTTTAATTAAATTTTCAAATTTTGCTCATTTCCTTGCAGTCCTGGATTATTCCACAAGAGGGCGTATGGAATCATATTGCAAATGTAACATATATCACCAATCGCGACACGGCTTTTTCTCCTAAACGGAAGATAATTCGAAGACGAAACTCGGTCTGCGTGGGTTTGGCATAATGGGCAGTTGGCCCCGAACAGGATGGAGTCGAGGCCTCGACGCTTTTCGAGTTAAGGCTATTTTTCTGGGATTGAAAGTCAAACAGGAAAATAGAGTGCTGATTTGACCGCTTCACATCAAACTACATGAGCCTACGGTGTCAGGAGAAAAGGAACCATGCATTTACCAATGTTCATTTCAGAGAAATTGTACAATGACACATTGGTGATATTCAACAACAGGAGGTTTTTTTCCAGAAAAGTTACATATCCAGTTGCAGCGTGTTCAGATGAGTCCGTTAAGGCAGGTTTCGGAGCTCTGCGAGATTTCTGTGATTTTCTGTGATTTTCTGAAACAACACACACTTGTTCAACCCTCTGTAAATAAGTCAGTTCTTAACATAAAGACTTAAAACTCAATATTCTATAAGAGCCTAACGTTCAGATTCCTGTGTCAACCAGAAGTGCCTTAAAATGGTGTCATAGGGGCTGTTTTGAAGGGTTAAAAAGGTCAGATCTTTCCACAACTTCATATGTGTGACTAGGCAACCCTCATGAACTGTAAATCAGTCATTTATCCCATCAGATGTCAAAGAAAAGCTCTCTCAAACACACACAGAGTAAGGACGGAGTGACACAGTGCGGTGCTTAAAGACACAAAGAGCCTGCAATGGCATTACCATTATCTCTAGGCTGAGACGAGTTCAATGAGACGCCCCGCTTGACCGTAGCTTGCTCGGTATGAGCGCAGCGACCGTGAGAAAACTAGGCCCAAAATGAGGCCTGCACCAATATGTCAAGTGCTTATGGGTGACAGTGAGAGAACCATTAGGGTTAGAAGCACAATTCAACCTCAGGAGCGTTCCTGAGGTCCTCCCGATCTGTGCAAGCCTAACCTTGACCCTGTGGCATTAACCCTTCACAGTGAAAAGAAGGTGTTTAGATCAAACTGTGTGCAATGACTTCTCTCCCCATAGGAATACATTGACAATTCTCCTAAATTCAACCTGAAGTCTATGTGGGTTATGAATGCCTTATGAACCTGTCTTCTATAACAATCCATCAGGCTACTGTGAGGTCTACTTGTGTCGATTCTAAGGTTCCTGGAGCAACCGGAAAATGTTAAAAGCACCCTAGAGCTATTGTCATATAAGCAACCTGCAGATAGTGAAAATCACGCAACTCAACCATCTGTCATTCAGTCAATTCTTAAGGTAGAGGCTTCATAATCAGGATTCTGTTTATGTCTACCCCAAAGACAACGTGTGTGAAGCAAGAGCTTCCTGTGACAACCGGAAGTTGTTAAAAACAGCCAAGAGCTATTGTCATATGGTCAACCTGCATATAGTGAAAATCACGCAACTCAACCATGTGTCATTCAGTCAATTCTTAAGGTAGAGACTTCATATTCAGGATTCTGTATATGCCTACCCCAAAGACAACGTGTGTCTATTCTTTTTGCAAAAAAAACAAAAACACACACACACAATTTGGCCATAGGTACATAGTGTGGGGCTTAGAGGCTTATACCGCCTTCAATAGTTACTTTCGTTCAAACGATTCAAGAACCGTCAGACCTAGAGCTCCGAAATTTTAGAAACCTGTTCTAGAGCTCAAGTTGATAGTGCACGGTGATTTATGGGGCTCTAGAAGGTTCTCTGACCGAGAAACCGCCTCGTACATTTGCAATATTTTCAATTCATTTTGAATATCACGGACATGGCGACATGTAGAAATGTCCCAGAGTCACAAGACTAGGTGCATTGAAACCGACTCGGCCCATAGAGACGGACCCCAATGTCTCTGTCTGATAGCTCATTCAGGGACCCCGTAGTAACGCCCTGAAAAAGTGGATTTTCAGCACCAATTAAGGCCATTGCTCGGGCACCGAATGACCTATCGAGCCGAAACTTGGGATTCGGGGTCGCCTCACATAGGCCTACACATAATGTCAGAGCTGGACCCACAGCTATTACGTAACTATTTGTTTTATGTTTTTTTATGGTTAAAATTGAAAGCACTGTGAATTATGGGCCTTCTCTGACATATGTGATAGTTGGCTTCTATACGAGTTGGAAAAAGTGGATTTGGTGTCAGATGCTATCAGTTTGGTGTCAAAATGACATCTAATTGACTGATGGACGCTGACTGCTGGGTGACGAGCAATGGAGAGGAACCACAGTCACTGCCCGGCCATCCCGAGTTCATCGAGCCAGTCAATAATGCATTTCTGCAGTATTTTTGAGCATGCCTAAATTCGTGATGCTAAATGCCCATTGAATCATATTGCAAACGTAACGTGCAATATTGCAAATGTAACGCGCATTTGCAATATGATTCAACAGCAAAAAATATCACCAAAGTTGACATGATGAAATCAACACAACGAGCGATGGAGAGGAACCACAGTCACTGCACGGCCATCCCGAGATCATCGGGCCAGTCAATTATGCATTCTGAGCATGTCAAATTCATTAAAAATGTTAAAAGCAACAGAGTCCCACTTCTCCCTCATCATACATGACAAGTAGACCATCTGCGTTGATTCATGGCTTAACATAGGGATATATATCATTTGGGCTGTATAAATGCCATTTGGACCATGGTTCACTGACTTTTGGGTTTGGAAACCGACTTCCTATGATCGTACATGGCAAACGGACAAACATACTGTTTTGGCACATTCAATACTTTCATACATGTATATATGACAAAAAAAGAATTGGACATTTCATTTGCACATTTCTAATGGCATTTGGCAAAAAATATACATATGTCACTTTTGACTTCCTATGAAATCATATTCCAAATGCACAAATCATATGCCTTATGCACAAGCAAATATGTCACTTTTGACTTCCTATGAAATCATATTCAAAATGCACAAAAAATATGCCTTGTGCACAAGCAAAAGCAACCCAAAAAACGACGTCAATAAAAAACGTCAGAAGCATGTTCATACAGCTCTTATACATGTGTAATTGACATAACAATCGAAAAAAAATCGAAAAACGGTCCAGAAACCACTTTTTTACAAGGTGCTAAGTTTTCAAAAAAAAAATCATTTTATCAAAATCTGAGACTTGTGTAAGAATTGGGTATCATTTGCTGTATGAAAATCCAAGGTGGAGCATGCTCGCCATCTAAAGGAAATTTGGGGTGTTACAATTGGCAATTGCCATCGGAAAATTGCCACATGGTTGGCCCGGAGATGGGCCGCTTTGGGTGGTTTTTGCAATCGTGTGTATGATTCGTGCTATGCCAATATGTTGCCATGTTATTTTGTCCAAATCAGGGGGGTATTCCCTTACTGCATGAAACCTTGTCAGGTTTTTGCCTGCCATAGGAGTTCTGTTATACTCACAGACACCATTCAAACAGTTTTAGAAAATTCAGAGTGTTTTCTATCCAAACCTGAACAATAATATGCATATTCTAGCTTCTGAGTTGGTGTAGGAGGCAGTTAAAAATGGGCACATATTTTTTCAAAAATTCTCAATACTGCCCCCTAGGCCAAACAGGTTAAGGGATTATACATTTAGATTAGTGGTGGTGTACGGGCCACAGGTGGCGGCAGACAGGAGGGAGATGGTGGACTGTCTGGCGCCCCTGTGTGTCACAAATAGGCACTTGGTGATAGGTGGGGATTTTAACATAGATTTAGGGTTAGTAGGGGATAGTAGTGCAGGCGCCATCACCGGGCTAATGGCTTGCCATGGTCTGGTTGATGGAGGCCTGCACACTACTCCGACAATGGCGGGTCCCACATGGCGCAACTCCCGGGGGGTTGCGCGGAGGCTCGACTATATTTTCCTATCCAGGTCTTTGGGTCAGTTGTCTGGGCGGCTGTTGCCTGTGTTCTTTTCAGATCACGACGGGGTGCTCCTGCAGGTGGGGCCGCCAGTCTGCCTCTTCGGTAGGGGGTACTGGAAATTAGATCGGGATGTGCTGGAGGAGCAAGCTTTCGTTGACGCCTTTTTTGGTTTCTTTCGGGGGCTTGAAGGCCTCCGGTCCATGTGCGAGGGGATGTTAGAGTGTTGGGATTTAGTTAAGGTAAGGATTAGGGCTTTTATAATAGGATATTGTAGGAATGAAAAAAGGGGAGGAAAGGAGGGAGGTGGATCGTATCCAAAGGTTGATTGAACTCGAGTACGAGGCAGGCAACCTCGGCGGGTCGATTGACTGGGAGAGATCCACAGCCCTGAAGGCGCAGCTTAGGGAGCTGCAGGAGCGGAAGGCTCGAGCTTTCCTAGAGCGTGCGCATAATGGCTTTCTAGAACACAATGAGACTTGTTCCGCTATGTTCTTTAAGTCGGTGAGGGGCAAACAGAGTAGGAAGATAATGTATGGGGTGAGGGAAGAAGATGGTAGTATAGTGAGAAAACCGGAGGAAATGGTCAGGGTGACAACTGATCATTTCCAAGTTTTATTTAAGGAGAGGGAAATAGATGTAGAGCAGGGAAATGTGTTTTTAGAACACTTGTCCCGGCGATTGCCAGAGGACATTAGAGAGGTGATGGAGGCTCAGATCTCCCTCGAAGAGGTCGAGAGCGCTCTCAGGAGGATGGGAAAAGGGAAGGTGCCTGGGATGGATGGGCTACCGGCCGAGTTTTACCTCAAGTTTTGGGGTATACTTGGACCAGTGGTCCTCGAAGTCTTGAAGGCCATCCTAGAGACGGGGGTCCCGGGGGATCGATGGCTGTCGGTGTGCTGTCACTTCTTTATAAGAAGGGGGAAGCAACTGACCTTGGCAACTGGCGGCCGTTGACCATGCTGTGCGTAGATTACAAGCTACTTGCAAAGGTTTTAGCAGACTGGCTGCGCACAGACCTTCCCTACGTCGTCCACGAGGATCAGACGTGCGGGGTAGAGGGACGCTCTGTTCGATGGAACCTCCAGTTGATTAGAGACTCCATCGCTTGGGTAGAAGATAGAGGGCTGCCTTTAATGGTAGCAGCGCTAGATCAGGCAAAAGCCTTTGATCGCGTGAATAGATCCTTTCTATTCAGGGTGTTAGGTAGATTAGGATTTGGGGAAAAGTTTATAGGATGGATCCGTACTTTATATGTTGGAGCGGGGTGCCGGGTTAGCGTTAACAGTCACTTAGGTGACGTTTTTGACCTCTCGTCTGGGGTCAGGCAGGGATGCACGCTCTCGGCTCTCCTCTTCGTTCTGTACATGGAGCCTCTGGGGGCTGCCATTAGGGCAGACACAGGGGTGGAGGGCTTGCTGATTCCTGGAAGCGGCGGTCTCCATGTAAAGTTGACAGAGTACGCCGACGATACCTCCTTGCTTCTTTGCAAGGACTCGTGCCTGATGAGGTCCCTTGCCATCATCGGGGACTTCACCCGAGCGTCGGGGGCGGTTCTTAACCACGCGAAGTCTTCCGTTAAGTTTTTCGGAAGATGGAGTGGTAGGACGGATGTGCCCGGAGGGTTATCTCTCTGTAACGGGCCCTGAGGATACTTGTGGTCCATTTTGAGACCTCCGGTTCAGCGACGCTGAACTGGAACATGGGCATCGCAGTGGTACAGAGGAAGCTAGCAATGTGGAGGGCTAGGTCTTTCTCCTTTTTGGGCAAGGTCCTGGTTCTCAAGGTGGATGTATTGCCATCTCTATTGTACTTGGCGTACATCTACCCATTGCCGGCTTGTCTGATTAGGCCTCTAGTGAGGCTAGTGTTTCAGTTCATGTGGGGTGGCAGGTACGAGTGGGTCGCCAGGGCACGCATGATCTGTCCCATCGGGGAGGGAGGTAGGGGGTACCACATCTCCCCCTCAAGCTGGACGCAATTTTTGTTTCTTTTCTGTTAGCGGAGCTTGCTCAGCCAGTACTACACCCGTCCGGTTACTTCCTGCGGGTGTTCTTCTCGTATCAGGCGAGAAGCGTAATGGTGTGGTCTAACACGGGTCCTCGGGCGGAACAGCTGCCGTGGCACTTTGGCCATGCGGCCAAGTGGCTGAGTGCGCACCCCGAGGTTGAAGTCGCCCGAGTAGGTTTAGATCACAGGCACCTGTACGAGGAGGTCAGACGGGCAGTAAGTCCAGCACCTGTGGTTGGCATCCCGGCAGTGGTCTGGGAAGGAGTGCAGGCGCGGGGTCTGGACAACAGGCTCAAGGACCTGAATTGGTTGAGCCTCCACAAGTGTTTGCCGGTACGCTCCACCATGTACCGGCATATCTTGGCGCGATCCCCCACCTGCCCAAGACTTTCTTGTGGCATGGAGGAGACTGTGCGCCATGTCTTTTGGGACTGTGCCATTGCCGGAGTAGTATGGGCGAAGGCACGGGTGTTGTTAGGAAGGGTTAGAGGGGATTTTGTTTTGACGTGGGCTAGGTTAGAGAGAGGTGTAGGGGGAGCGAGGGGAACGGATAGGGATAGGTTTCTGCTCTGGCTTCTCATGATCCTCTTTAAGCGGGGGCTGTGGGAAGCCAGGCAGCTAGCCTGTTTGGGCTAGGGGGCAGTATTGAGAATTTTGGAAAAAATATGTGCCCATTTTTACCTGCCTCCTACACCAACTCAGAAGCTAGAATATGCATATTATTGTTCAGGTTTGGATAGAAAACACTCTGAATTTTCTAAAACAGTTTGAATGGTGTCTGTAAGTATAACAAAACTCATATTGCAGGCAAAAACCTGTGAAAAATAGATTTAAAAAAAAATGTGAATTTTGTGACTGTACTATTTAGTGTCATTGTTTTATAGATACCATAGTGAGAAAGGATTCAGTTCGCAACTCCTACGGCTTCCACTAGATGTCAACGATCTTTATAAAGTTGTTTGGATCATCTGTGATGAATACAGACCGAATTAGAATGCAGGGAAGTTGACACGTCATCACTTCATTTTTTGCACCTGCGCATAAATCTGAGAAGAGTGTGTTTGTCATAATCGTTTATCTAGACACTTGATAGGTTGTGTGAAAATATTACTGATGTTTACTGATGTTTCACGTTAAAAATGGACCAAAAGATTAATGCTAAACAACGTTTGACTTGTTTGAACGAACGTAAATAGATTATTTACTCGGTTTTTTTTAGCTTTTCGGCGTGACTTTACACCCCCCCACCACGTTTTGTGGGAGCCTACTGAACGCTAACTATTTGGTGTTATTTGGACATAAATTATGAACTTTGTCAAAAGAAACCACATTTGTTCTGGACCTGGGATCCCTGGCAGTGCCTTCTGATGGAGATAATCAAAGGTAAGGGGATATTTACAATGTTATTATCGATATTAGATGATGCTAACTGTATAGCTTAGCTTATTGTTCTTAGCATAGTACCCCGTTTATTGCAAAATGTGATTTCCCAGTAAAGTTATTTTGAGATCTGGCCATTCGGTAGCAATTACGAGATGATAATATATTATTCTTTGAATGACAATATTATAATTTACCAATGTTTTCGAATAGTAATTCCGTGATTTGTAATGCTGGATTCACTGGGAGCATTCGAGCCGAAAAAAATTCTGAATTTCACCGCGACTGTAAATGCTGTTTTTGGATATAAATATGAACTTGATGGAACAAAAAATGCATGTATTGTATAACATAATGTCCTATGAGTGTCATCTGATGCAGATTGTCAAAGGTAAGTGCATAATTCTAGCTAGTTTTCTGTCTGTTGATGCCCTTCTTTGAATTGGCTAAACATTACACACAGCTATTGTCAATGTACTCTCCTAACATAACCTAACTTTATGCATTCTCCGTAAAGCCTCTTTGAAAATCGGACAGCGTGGTTAGATTTAGGAGATGTGTATCTTTCAAATGGAGGAAAATAGTTGATTATTTGAGTATTTGAAATGATTACTCTTGCAGTTTTGAATTACCCGCCATGGTCACATGACAATGAATCCCAATACCGGGATAAGATCGGGATAAGATCCCCAACAGGTTTCAAGACAGGGAATGATTGGGGGGTGGAAGGAATAGTGAGGAGGGTGGAAGGAGATTTGAGAGGGAGGATGAAGAGGGAGGAGAGGAAGTGGGGGCAGCACGCTGCCCGGGAATGGTGGAAGGGGGGTTTAGGGCTGGGGTTATTTTAGATTAGGGACGGGAAGATAGGGAAAGGTAGTGTTTAGGATGACGGGGAGGGATGATGCTCCCCTGAGTTTTTGTTTGGGTTTTCGTTTGTTTTTAGAACAAAAAATACCATGATTAATTTAGTTTGAATGAAAATTTTGATTTGTATGGTATGAATGGTATTGATTGTAATGAATTCTTTTTTCAAAAAAAATCTAAAAAAATCTGTTCTTATCAGTTTAATATCTGATACGTCCCCAATCGGGGGACTACATATTAAATGGATTTTTCGAACAGGGAGTCTGAAATGGGGCATGCTCCGTCCGCTCCACGCATCGACCCGGTATTGCAGTACCTCCGGGAACGGTGCAACACTTTTCTCCCATTGTCAAGGAAAAAGAAATACACAAAGCTATGTAAAACAGCTAGCAGAAGAAGAGAAGGAATGAAAAAAGAAGAATCATCCAAACTGAAACAAGGGCGAAGCCCCCTTCATGGGGTCCCCCGTTTTCCCGCAATTTTACTTGAAAATTTAAAAAAAAAAAAAAAAAAAATACATTGGTCAGGATTGTGTCCGTGTGTATGTGTGTGTGTCTCTGTGTGTGTGTGTGTGTGTGTGTGTGTGTGTGTGTGTGTGTGTGTCTCTGTGTGTGTGTGTGTGTGTCTCTGTGTGTGTGTGTGTCTGTGTGTGTGTGTGTGTGTGTCTCTGTGTGTGTGTGTGTGTCTGTCTCTGTGTGTGTGTGTGTGTCTGTCTGTCTGTCTGTCTGTCTGTCTGTCTCTGTCTGTCTGTCTGTCTGTCTGTCTGTCTGTCTGTCTGTCTGTCTGTCTGTCTGTCTGTCTGTCTGTCTGTCTGTGCAATTGAGTTCAAGCCCGACGACGACTGGCGTGTTTTCCGGGCTTTGAACAAATAGTCGCACTAGGCTTAACCTGTTTGGGATAGGGGGCAGTATTGAGAATTTTGGAAAAAATATGTTCCCATTTTTAACTGCCTCCTACACCAACTCAGAAGCTAGAATATGCATATTATTGTTCAGGTTTGGATAGAAAACACTCTGAATTTTCTAAAACTGTTTGAATGGTGTCTGTGAGTATAACAGAACTCCTATGGCAGGCAAAAACCTGACAAGGTTTCAAGCAGGAAGTACCCTGTCTGACAAGGAGTCGTGCGTCTTGCATCTTTTTATTGAAAAGTAAGGATCTTAGCTGTAACGTGACAATTCCCAGGGCTCCAATAGGCTCTCAGAACCCGCGAAAAACCTGAAGGTTTACGAGGGAGCCTCAGGCTGAAACACATTATCACCTTTTGTAAGTGGCTGCTCAGAGGACCTTTGAATGAGGCACGTGCACGATTCGCTCCTGAGGATAAATTTATTCGGCTTTTTAGGCTCAATGCATATTCCCAGTCGGAATATTATCACTTATCTACGAGATAAATGGCATAAAAATTGGTTTTAAACAGCGGTTGACATGCTTCGAAGTACGGTAATGGAATATTTAGACATTTTTTGTCATGCCAATGCGCCATGCGCGACACCGTGATGAAGCATTCTGATAGTGTCTAGAACTCACGAACAAAACGTCGCTGTTTGGATATAACGATGGATTATTTGGGACCAAACCAACATTTGTTATTGAAGTAGAAGTCCTGGCAGTGTATTCTGATGAAGAACAAGCAAGGTAAGAACATTTTTCTTATAGGAAATGTGATTTTGGTGGAGGCTGACATGGGTGGGTATCTAAATAGCTAGCCCTGTGATGCCGGGCTATGTACTTAGATTATTGCAAAATGTGCTTCATCCGAAAAGCTATTTTAAAATCGGACATCGAGTGCATAGAGGAGTAATGTATCTATAATTCTTAAAATAATTGTTATGCTTTTTGTGAACTTTTATCGTGAGTAATTTAGCAAACTGTTAGTAAATTCCCCGGAAGTTTGCGGGGGTTATGCTTTTTCTGAACGTCACATGCTAATGTAAAAAGCTGTTTTTTGATATAAATATGAACTTGATTGAACAGACATGCATGTATTGTATAACACAATGTCCTAGGTGTGTCATCTGATGAAGATCATAAAAGGTTAGTGCTGCATTTAGCTGTGGTTTGGGTTTATGTGACATGATATGCTAGCTTGAAAAATGGGTGTCTGATTTTTTCTGGCTGGGCACTCTGCTGACATAATCTAATGTTTTGCTTTCGTTGTAAAGCCTTTTTGAAATCGGACAGTGGGGTTAGATGAACGAGATTCTTGTCTTTAAATAGCTGTAAAATAGTCATATGTTTGAGAAATTGAAGTAATAGTATTTCTAACGATTCAAAAATCGCGCCACTGGATTTCAGTGGCTGTTACGTAGGTGGGATGAGTTCGTCCCACATACCCTAGAGAGGTTAACAAACTACAGTTTTGGCAAGTCGGTTAGGACATCTACTTTCTGCATGACACAAGTAATTTTTCCAACAATAGTTTACAGACAGATTATTTCACTTATAATTCACTGTACCACAATTCCAGTGGGTCAGAAGTTTACATTCACTACGTTGACTGTAGCTTTAAGCGGCTTGGAAAATTCCAGAAAATTATGTCATGACTTTAGAAGATTCTGATATGCTAATTGACATCGTTTGAGTCAATTGGTGGTGTACCTGTGGATGTATTTCAAGGCCTACTTACAATCTTTGCTTGACATCATGGGAAAATTAAAAGAAATCAGCCAAGAACTCAGAAACAAAATTGTAGACCTCCACAAGTCTGGTTCATCCTTGCGAGCAATTTCCAAATGCCTGAAGGTACCACGTTCATCTGTAAAAACACCATGGGACCAAGCAGCCGAGATGAACGTTCTTTGGTGCGAAAAGTGCAAATCAATCCCAGATTCTGTAGGAAACAGGTACAAAATCATCTATATCCACAGTAAAACGAGTCCTATATCAACCTAACCTGAAAGGCCGCTCAGCAAGGAAGAAGCCACCACTCCAAAACAGCCATAAAAAAGCTAGACTATGGTTTGCAACTGCACATGGGGACAAAGATTGTAATTTTTTGAGAATTGTCCTCTGGTCTGAAGAAACAAAAATAGAACAGTTTGGCCATAATGACGATCGTTATCTTTGGAGGAAAAAAGGGGGAGGCTTGCAAGCCCAAAGAACACCATCCCAACTGTGAAGCACGGGGGTGGCAGCATCATGTTGTGGGGGTGCTTTGCTGCTTTAGGAATTGGTGCACTTCACAAAATAGATGGCGTCATGAAGAGGAAAATTACTTGGATATATTGAAGCAACAGCTGAAGACATCAGTCAGGAAGTTAAAGCTTGGTCAGAAATGGGTCTTCCAAATGGACAATGACCCCAAGTATAGTTCCAAAGTTGTGGCAAAATGGCTTAAGGACAACAAAGTCAAGGTATTGGAGTGGCCATCACAAAGCCCTCCCCATAATCCTATATAAAATTTGTGGGCAGAACTGAAAAAGCATGTGCGAGCAAGGAGGCCTACAAACCTGACTCAGTTCCACCAGCTCTGTCAGGAGAAATGGGCCAAAATGTACCCAACTTTGTGGGAAGCTTGTGAAAGGCTACCCAAGTTAAACAATTTAAAGGCAATGCTACCAAATACTAATTGAGTGTATGTAAACTTCTGACCCACTGGGAATGTGATGAAAGAAATAAAAGCTGAAATGAATCTATTTTTTCTGACATTTCACATTCTTAAAATAAAGTGGTGATCCTAACTGACCAAAGACAGGCTAGGATTAGGATTAAATGTCAGAAAGTGAAAAACTGGGTTTACATATATTTGCCTAAGTTGTATGTAAACTTCCAACTTCAACTGTACTCATTTGCCAAAACAGCAGCTTCAGATGCAGTCCGTATGATGGAAACAAACATCACACTCCTACTCATGGTGAGCGTTATGTCAATATTAATGAGACTAAGACATATGGAAAAGTTAGACCAGACAGTAAGCCTACTTTAGGCTGTTATTTTATACCTTCAAGAGACACTGGACTGACAGTATGATGGATGGAGTAAGAAAGCGGTGGATGGATTTGCTTTATTTTAATAATGGTAGGGAGAGGACGTGTGGGGTTGCTATTTTAATTAAGCGGGATAGTGTGCAGCATATTAGGGAAGTGCACACGGGTGAGGGTAGGCTTTTGAATGTTTATGCACCTGAGATTGACCGAGCCGTGATTTTTCAGTCACTTGAGCAACATTGTGTGGGTAACTGTATATTGGTTGGGGGATTTTAACGTTCGTTTGACTAAACTGGACACGTCAAGGAGTACATTGTTGTGCTCTGATCCGTCTAGGCTAGTCTTGCTGGAGGTAATGAATGATCATTGAGTGATGTATGTCAGGGTATACATCCAGGTGAGAGCTTTCTCAAGGAGGCAGGTTGTTTTAAAACGGTCTCAGGCAAAGCCGCATTGATTATTGTTTAGCGGCTGTAAATGTGGTGCAATATGTTCACAAGATTTGGTATGATTTACATTTTTTAAGTGATCACCCCTCTCTTGGGTTCCTGCTGGGTCACAGTGTGCCTACTAGAGGGGGTGGTGTACAGTGTTTGAATGCTGAGCTACTAAAAGAAGAAAAATATATTGATATGAACGCCGATTGTATTAAATGTGTTTTTTGGGATTGTGGTGTGAGGGTCTAAACGAGAAGATTAGAGGGTTGACTATTCAAGACAGAGGAATTTTCTTTTAAAAGAGGGAGCGTATAGCTTTGAATTAACGGCTTGACATTGAGCTGGAAAAAGTTGACACGGTGGAGGGTTATGATGTGGCAGGCTTTATGGAACCTCAGGCTGCTGTACATAACTTTGAAAAGAGTGTATGTATGGGGGCAATGATGGCGATCATGGCTGTAGTGAGGTTTTAGGTTTTATTGATGCTAAATTATCTGATGCTGAACGAAAAATGTTGACATAGATATGACGTTGATGGAGATACGGGAGGCTGTCTTGGCCAGTAATAGGAATAAAAGTCCGGGATCAGATGGGCTGAAAAGTGAGTTTTATCATCGATTTGTGGATATTTTAGCACCTGTATTCTTGGACGTGTATGTGTACATGGGACGGGCACAGGTAGTTCCAGAATCATTGTCCACAAGATTGTTAAATATTATAAAACAAATGGAGTAGGGAGAAGCTGGAAAATTTTAGGCCTTTAAGTTTACGGAATACTGATAAGATTTTGGCAAGGGTTTTCGCTAACTGTGTTAATAAAGTGATGGGAGTATCATATCTGATTCAGACGTACAGTGTTCCTGGGAGGGATATTACTTGTACAATAAGGGATGTTGTTCAACATATGACTGAGGGAAGCATAGTGCTTAGCCTAGATTTGAACAAGAAAACTAACTTGTGAAAGTAGGCATGCAATGTAAATGCATGGAGGGAGGCATAGTGCTTAGCCTAGGTTTGAACAAGAAAACTAACTTGTGAAAGTAGGCATGTAATGTAAATACATGGATGAAGGTAAAATGTGTGTAAGTGTTAAAGGTGCACCTAATCAAAAACAATCAACCAGATCATAAAATAAAATGGTGCTTGTGGAGAGAGAGATGCAGGACTGGGAATCAGGACCTTTTATCACCTAGTTGATCCCAAACCCAGGTGCAACTTGTCACCTTAATAACGACCCAATCAGCTCCTCCTGTCCCCAATCTGCAAATATAAACACAAACAGAGGAGGAGGCAGGGAAACCGAGGGGGTGTAACACCCCATCCAATGAAAATCAGGAACTAACAAAGACCTGAAAACAAAACCCACAACCACACAAATACACCTGGTCAAAAACCATAATAATAAAGGTTCAGATACAAAATACTATAAAAACCATAAAGGTAAGAGGCCCACCGGATGCCCATGGTACCAACCCAACCAAATCACCTGACCCCATCCAACCTCAGAAACCACGGTACCTGGAAGCAATTTAAGAGAAAGAAATGGAGACCAAGTGACAGGAGAGTAGAAGCCAGAGCAACAGGAAGGACAAAATAAACCCGGTACAGACCACCAACCAAAAATGAAAACAAACAACGAAGGCGTCCGAAGATCGACTAAATCGGTGCACGGGAAAGCGCATCAGCCACCACATTATCCACACTTTTTACATGTCGCACATCCAAATGGAACGCCTGCAGGAACAAACACCAGCGCATAATCCTGCGATTTGGGCAAAGCATGGTGTGCAGGAAAGTAAGTGGGTTGTGGTTAGTGTAAAGCACAATAGTGACCACACATATGCTGCAACGCCCAGATTAAAGCAAGGGCCTCCTTCTCCCCCACTGAATAATTAAACTGTTTGTTATTTCTCCCGAAAGTTTAACAGCTAACAGGATGTTCAACACCCCCATCTGCTTGAAGCAACACTACACCTGCCCCTAAGTTACTGGCATCCACATAAAGGCTGAAGGCAGTTCCAATCATGGGGCTGCCAACACAGGGTCAGAGCTAAGAAGCAGTTTCACATTTTCAAAAGCACTCTGACAGCAGGAAGACCAGATTAATTCCAAGATGGCGTAGCAGGCAGACGTCTTTGTCTTTTTGTGTGCCTTGTATATATCTTTTTAAAATATTTTCTTAAACCTCAACTTCTAAATACTCTCCTACAACCCTCCTCACCCAATGTTGCGTGGATCTGTTTTTTTCTAAAGTATTTCTATTTACTTCGGATCTGGAATCCCTCAACTGAAGCTAGCCAGCTAATTTATCCACCTACCTGCTATCAGTCAGCAAACCACTGCTAGCGGTCATCAGTTAAACTTTAGCTCGAAAGCTCTCGCCAGTTCGTACAACGTGACTCAAACCAGAGCATAACGGACCTATTTTTTTCTCTCTATATCCACGGATTCCTACCGCAAACTCTCAACATTTTCATCTGGACCTTCGCAACTAGCTAACTGCAATCCCGGGGGAATACTCCTGGCTAGCGTTTCCATCCCGGAGCAAGCACCAATTTGCCTGAAGCTAGCCCGGCTTGGGCTCCTGGGCTACCACTGAAGCTACAATATCCGGACCTCTTCTACTGCCGGTATGGGGCACGGAACCCCGCCGATCCACTACGACTGGAATACCGGCATAATCTGCCCGAGGATTCCAACAGGCCCCTCAGGTGCAATGTCCGCTGAAGACCAGCAGCTACTTGGAAACCTACTAATCCGCACGAAGAGGCAAAAACAGTCTTACCTCCATCGCGACATCCCCCAAAGGCCCTTCTGCTAACTTGCTAGCCCTGGTCAACTAACTGCTAGCTTGTTAGCACCGGCCTGCTGACTGTCTGAATCTCCGTGT
The DNA here is from genome assembly GCF_901001165.1 of Salmo trutta. NCBI lineage: Eukaryota > Metazoa > Chordata > Actinopteri > Salmoniformes > Salmonidae > Salmo > Salmo trutta. Next base: position 3,755,385 of record NC_042980.1, on the reverse strand, counting down.
CCCCAGCCAGCCCAACCACTCACTGGACCCATATGTTCACTTGGCTATGCATGCCTCTCTCTAATATCAATATGCCTCGTCCATTACTGTCCTGGTTAGTGATAACTGTCTTATTTCACTGTAGAGCCCCTAGTCCTGATCAATATGCCTTAACCAACCATGTTGTTCCACCTCCTACATATGCAATGACATCATCTGGTTTAAAAGTCTCTAGAGACTATATCTCTCTCATCATTACTCAATGCCTAGGTTTACCTCCAATGCACTCACATCCTACCTTACCTTTGTCTGTACACTATGCCTTGAATCTATGCTATTGTTCCTAGAAACCTGCTCCTTTTACTCTCTGTTCCGAACGTGCTAGACGGCCAGTTCGTATAGCCTTTAGCCGTACCCTTATCCTACTTCTCCTCTGTTCCTCTAGTGATGTGGAGGTTAATCCAGGTCCTGCAGTGCCTAGCTCCACTCCCACTCCCCAGGTGCTCTCATTTGTTGACTTCTGTAACCGTAAAAGCCTTGGTTTCATGCATGTTAACATTAGAAGCATACTCCCTAAGTTTGTTTTATTCACTGCTTTAGCACACTCTGCCAACCTGGATGTCCTAGCTGTGTCTGAATCCTGGCTTAGGAAAACCACCAAAAACCCTGAAATCTCCATCCTTAAATACACTGCTCAAAAAAATAAAGGGAACACTTAAACAACAATGTAACTCCAAGTCAATCACACTTCTGTGAAATCAAACTGTCCACTTAGGAAGCAACACTGATTGACAATAAATTTCACATGCTGTTGTGCAAATGGAATAGACAACAGGTGGAAATTATAGGCAATTAGCAAGACGCCCCCAATAAAGGAGTGGTTCTGCAGGTGGTGACCACTTCTCAGTTCCTATGCTTCCTGGCTGATGTTTTGGTCACTTTTGAATGCTGGCGGTACTTTCACTCTAGTGGTAGCATGAGACGGAGTCTACAACCCACACAAGTGGCTCAGGTAGTGCAGCTCATCCAGGATGGCACATCAATGCGAGCTGTGGAAAGAAAGTTTGCTGTGTCTGTCAGCGTAGTGTCCAGAGCATGGAGGCGCTACCAGGAGACAGGCCAGTACATCAGGAGACGTGGAGGAGGCCGTAGGAGGGCAACAACCCAGCAGCAGGACCGCTACCTCCGCTTTTGTGCAAGGAGGAGCAGGAGGAGCACTGCCAGAGCCCTGCAAAATAACCTCCAGCAGGCCACAAATAAGCATGTGTCTGCTCAAACAGTCAGAAACAGACTCCATGAGGGTGGTATGAGGGCCCGAGGTCCACAGGTGGGGATTGTGCTTACAGCCCAACACCGTGCAGGACGTTTGGCATTTGCCAGAGAACACCAAGATTGGCAAATTTGCCACTGGCGCCGTGTGCGCTTCAGATGAAAGCAGGTTCACACTGAGCACATGTGACAGACGTGACAGAGTCTGGAGACGCCGTGGAGAACGTTCTGCTGCCTGCAACATCCTCCAGCATGACCGGTTTGGCGTGGCATTTCTTTGGGGGGCCGCACAGCCCTCCACGTGCTCGCCAGAGGTAGCCTGATTGCCATTAGGTACCGAGATGAGATCCTCAGACCCCTTGTGAGACCATATGCTGGTGCGGTTGGCCCTGGGTTCCTCCTAATGCAAGACAATGCTAGACCTCATGTGGCTGGAGTGTGTCAGCAGTTCCTGCAAGAGGAAGGCATTGATGCTATGGACTGGCCCGCCCGTTCCCCAGACCTGAATCCAATTGAGCACATCTGGGACATCATGTCTCGCTCCATCCACCAACGCCACGTTGCACCACAGACTGTCCAGGAGTTGGCGGATGCTTTAGTCCAGGTCTGGGAGGAGATCCCTCAGGAGACCATCCGCCACCTCATCAGGAGCATGCCCAGGCATTGTAGGGAGGTCATACAGGCACGTGGAGGCCACACACACACTACTGAGCCTCATTTTGACATGTTTTAAGGACATTACATCAAAGTTGGATCAGCCTGTAGTGTGGTTTCCCACTTTAAGTTTGAGTGTGACTTCAAATACAGACCTTCATGGGTTGATAAATTGGATTTCCATTGATTATTTTTGTGTGATTTTGTTGTCAGCACATTCAACTATGTAAAGAAAAAAGTATTTCATAAGATTATTTCATTCATTCAGATCTAGGATGTGTTATTTTAGTGTTCCCTTTATTTTTTGGAGCAGTGTATAACATTTTCCGCCAAGATAGAACTTTCAAAGGGGGCGGAGTTGCAATCTACTGCAAAGATAGTAAGACAGAACTCTGCAGGCTATCCAGGTCTGTACCCAAACAATTTGAACTTCTACTTTTAAAAATCCACCTCTCTAAAAACAAGTCTCTCACCGTTGCCGCTTGCTATATAGACCACCCTCTGCCCCCAGCTGTGCTCTGGACACCATATGTGAACTGATTGCCCCAAATCAATCTTCAGAACTCATGCTGCTAGGTGACCTAAACTGGGACATGCTTAACACCCCGGCCATCCTTCAATCTAAACTTGATGCCCTCAATCGCACACAAATTATCAATGAACCTACCAGGTACAACCCCAAATCCGCAAACACGGGCACCCTGATAGATATCATCCTAACTAACTCACCCTCCAAATATACATTTACATTTAAGCCATTTAGCAGACGCTCTTATCCAGAGCGACTTACAAATTACACCTCTGCTGTTTTAAAATCAAGATCTCAGCCCTCATTGCCTGCATCCGTAATGGGCCTGCGACCAAACGACCACCCCTCATCACTGTCAAACGCTCCCTAAAACACTTCTGCGAGCAGGCCTTTCTAATCGACCTGGCCGGGGTATCCTGGAATGACATTGACCTCATCCCGTCAGTAGAGGATGCCTGGTTGTTCTTTAAAAGTGCCTTCTTCACCATCTTAAATAAGCATGCCCCATTCAAAAAATGTAGAACCAGGAATAGATATAGTCCTTGGTTCATTCCAGACCTGTCTGCCCTTGACCAGTACAAAAACATCCTGTGGCGTTCTGCAACTTTTCAGGGAAGTTAGGAACAAATATGCTAAGGCTAGCTTTTTCAAACAGAAATTTGCATCCTGTAGTACAAACTCAAAAAAGTTCTGGGACACTAAAGCCCATGGAGAATAAGAGCATCTCCTCCCAGCTGCCCTGAGGCTAGGAAACACTTACCACCGATAAATCCACTATAATTGAGAATTTAAATAAGCATTTCTCTACGGCTGGCCATGCTTTCCACCTGGCTACCCCTACCCCGGTCAACTGCCAGGCACCCTCCACAGCAACCCGCCAAAGCCCCCACCATTTCTCATTCACCCAAATCCAGATAGCTGATGTTCTGAAAGAGCTGCAAGATCTGGACCCCTACAAATCAGCCGGGCTAGAAAATCTGGACCCTCTCTTTCTAAAATGATGTGCTGAAATTGTTGCAACCCCTATTACTAGCCTGTTCAACCTCTTATCATCTGAGATTCCCAAAGACTGGAAAGCTGCCACGGTCATCCCCTTCTTCAAAGGGGGTGACACTAAACCCAAACTGCTACACACCTATATCTATCCTACCCTGTCTTTCTAAGGTCTTCGAAAGCCAAGTTAACAAACAGATTACCGACCATTTCGAATCCCACCGTACCTTCTCCGCTATGCAATTTGGTTTCAGAGCTGGTCATGGGTGCACCTCAGCCACGCTCAAGGTCCTAAACGACATCATAACTGCCATCGATAAGAGACATTACTGTGCAGCCGTATTCATCGACCTGGCCAAGGCTTTCGACTCTGTCAATCACCACATTCTTTTTGGCAGACTCGACAGCTTTGGTTTCTCAAATGATTGCCTCGCCTGGTTTACCAACTACTTCTCTGATAGAGTTCAGTGTGTCAAATCGGAGGGCCTGTTGTCCGGACCTCTGGCAGTCTCTATGGGGGTGCCACAGGGTTCAATTCTCGGGCAGACTCTTCTCTGTATACATCAATGATGTCGTTCTTGCTGCTGGTGATTCTCTAATCCACTTCTATGCAGACGACACCATTCTGTATACTTCTGGCCCCTCTTTGGACACTGTGTTAACTAACCTCCAGACGAGCTTCAACGCCATACAACTCTCCTTCCGTGGCCTCCAACTGCTCTTAAATGCAAGTAAAACTAAATGCATGCTATTCAATCGATCACTGCCCGTCCCTGCCCGCCCGTCCAGCATCGCTACTCTGGACGGCTCTGACTTAGAATACGTGGAAAACTACCTAGGTGTCTGGTTAGACTGTAAACTCTTTCCAGACTCACATTAAGCATCTCCAATCCAAAATTGAACCGGCTTCCTATATCGCAACAAAGCATCCTTCACTCATGCTGCCAAACATACCCTCGTAAAACTGACCATCTCGGCGATGTCATCTATAAAATAGCCTCCAACACCCTACTCATCAAATCTGATGCAGTCTATCACAGTGCCATCTGTTTTGTCACCAAAGACCCCATACACTACCCACCACTGCGACCTGTACGCTCTCGTTGGTTGGCCCTCGCTTCATACTCGTCACCAAACCCACTGGCTATAGGTTATCTACAAGTCTCTGCTAGGTAAAGCCCCACCTTATCTCAGTTCACTGGTCACCATAGCAGCAGCACCCACTCGTAGCATGCGCTCCAGCAGGTATATCTCACTGGTCACCCCCAAAGCCAATTCCTACTTTAGTCGCCTTTCCTTCCAGTTCTCTGCTGCCAATGACTGGAACGAACTGCAAAAATCACTGAAGCTGGAGACTCATATCTCCCTCACTAGCTTTAAGCACCAGATGTCAGAGCAGCTCACAGATCACTGCATTTGACAACAGCCCATCTACCTCATCCCCATACTGTATTAATTGATTTATCTTGTTCATTTGCACCACAGTATCTCTACTTGCACATTGATCTTCTGCACATCTACCATTCCAGTGTTTAATTGCTATATTGTAATTACTTCGCCACCATGGCCTATTTACTGCCTTATCCTACCTCATTTGCACTCACTGTATATACTTTTTTTCTACTGTATTATTGACTCCGTTTTGTTTATTCCATGTGTAACTCTGTGTTGTTGTATGTGTCGAATTGCTATGCGTTTATCTTGGCCTGGTCGCAGTTGCAAATGAGAACTTGTTCTCAAATAGCCTACCTGGTTAAATAATGGTGAAATTAAAATGAATGATGCTGCCACTGCGTGCTTCATGGTTGGGATGGTGTTCTTCGGCTTGCTAGCCTACCTCTTTTTTCTCCAAACATAACGATGGTCATTATGGCCAAATAGTTCTATTGTTGTTTCATCAGACCAGAGGACAATTCTCCAAAAGGTACGATCTTTGTCCCCATGTGCAATTGCAAACCGTAGTCTAGCTTTTTTATGGCGGTTTTGGAGCAGTGTCTTCTTCCTTGCTGAGCGGCCTTTCAGGTTATGCCGATATATATGATTTTGTATCTGTTTCCTACAGCATCTTCACAAGGTAATTTGCTGTTGTTCTGGGATTGATTTGCACTTTTCGCACCAAAGTACGTTCATCTCGGTTGCGTGGTCCCATGGTGTTTATACAGATGAACGTGGTACCTTCAGGCATTTGGAAATTGCTCCCAAGGATGAACCAGACTTGTGGAGGTCTACAATTTTGTTTCTGAGTTCTTGGCTGATTTCTTTTGATTTTCCCATGATATCAAGCAAAGAGGCACTGAGATTGAAGGCGGGCCTTGAAATACATCCACAGGTACACCACCAATTGACTCAAATGATGTCAATTAGCTTATCAGAATCTTCTAAAGCCATGGCATAATTTTCTGGAATTTTCCAAGCCGCTTAAAGCTACAGTCAACGTAGTGTATGTAAACTTCTGACCCACTGGATATGTGATACAGTGAATTATAAGTGAAATAATCTGTCTGTAAACAATTGTTGGAAATATTGTGTCATGCACAAAGTAGATGTCCTAAACGATAGTTTGTTAAATTAGTATCACGAGAGCACTAGTTCCAGTCCTAATGACCTTGTTTTTGGTCATACTGTGCATGGCCCTCTTGCTGTATTAAAGAAGGATTGGAAGGTGGTTGAGGCTCCCCCAAATTTGTTGTCATATGTTAGTGTTTCTGACACCAGTTGTATGTAGCTTGTGAAATGGCTAAAGAAAAACTAGCTTCCTGTCAGGTGAGGATGAGAAGGTTGTTTTACCGGCGAGCTGAGCCGCGACAATTTAGTCCTGTTAGTCCAGGGGACCAGGTTCTGCTGCCCATTGTTGGTTCTCCTTTTCAGTCCAAATTCAGCAGCCCATAGACTGTGGTTCGCCAATTGTCCGATCTGATTGCTACCCCTGAGTGCAGAAAGGCGAATCAGCTCTGCTATGTCAATTTGTAATAGCCCTATTATGCTCGTTCATCTTCTGAATTGACTAAAGCAGAACTATGTGCCTAAACTGATGTGGTTAGTCCTGTTCTTTTGGTGGAATCCGTTGATCTGAGGTCAGTCACTTCACCTTCACATGCAGTGTGATGAACAGGGGTTGCTGGGCCCTGATGGTGGTATTTTGCAGGGTAGGTTGAATTCAGAGTCCCTTGCAAACTTGGAGAGTTTGTTGGGTCTCATTGTCAAGCAGAGTTAACTGATTTGATCACTGATTTTCAGTCTTGTTTTGCTGACACATAGATATGGTAGGAGAAAATCCAAAGGAAAACAAACTTGAATCTAATTTTTTTTGAGAGCCCATGCTCTTACAATGGAAAGCATAGGGGCATATCCAATTCCAGCTCCCGTATGGCTTCCGCTAGGTGTCAAGTCTTTGTTCAAGGCTTCAGGCATGTAACTTGAATAACGAGTAATAAATATGAGTTTTAGTACAACTACACTAGTTTGGAAATCCTTTTTACACGTGCTTTGAAAAGGACGCGAACATACTTCTTTCCGTATGAAATATTAGTTTAGTTACATTTTAGGGTACCTGAGGACTAAATTGAAATGTGTTTAGCTGCAGATTTTTGGATTTCTTTCTCTGCATGTTGAACGAGTGGATTACTCAAATCGATGGCGCCAACTAAATCGACTTTTTGTGATATGAAGAAGGATTTTATCTAACAGAATGACCGTACATGTTATAGCTGGGACCCTTTGGATGACAAAACAGAGGAAGATTTACAAAAAGTGAATATTTAATTGCTGTTTGATATTTATGAAACCTGTGGCGGTGGAAAAATGTTGATGTGGGGCGCCGTCCTCAATCGCATGGCATGCTTTCACTGTAAAGCCTACTGTAAATCTGACAGTGCAGTTAGATTAACACGAATTTAAGCTTTCAACCAATATAAGACACTTGTATGTACCTAAATGTTTAATATCCATAATTTAAGATTATTTATTTGAATTGTGAGCCCTTCAGTTTCAGCGGAAGTTGTCCCGCTAGCGGGACGCCAAGTTTGAAGTTAAGTACATTCTGGTTAATGATATTGATGGTGCACCGATCTCCAGTTGGGCCTCCCCGTGTCTCTTGGTGAGCAAGCCAGATGGTTCTCTTAGATTTTGTACTGACTACCGGAAGGTTAGTGTGAATAAAACGGACTGTTATCCACTGCCACGGATGGAAGATTGTGTTTACCAGGTTGGTTTTATCAGGTTGGCTGCCCAGTTTTTCGGCAAGTTTCATTTGCTGAAGGGTTACTGGCAGGTGCCTTTGTCATCAGGAGCTCGTGAAATATCTGCTTTTATTATTCCTTCAGGTCTTTTCTCCTATACGGTCAGGAGTTAAGGCCTACGCAACCCTCCTGCTATTTTTCAGCGTCTTATGAATAGGGTGATATCTGACCTTGAAGGCTGTGCTGTTTATCTAGATGTGGTTGTTTTATAGTGTCACTTGGGAGCGCTATCTGGTGCAGATACGGACTCTGTTTAAAAGTTTGACTGAGGCCTGTCTCAGCCAAATGTGAGTTTGCCCAGGCAACAGTGACCTACCTCGGCAGAGTGGTCGGGCAGGGTCGTGTCCTCCCGGTGCGGGCTAAAGTGGCCGCTATCGATCTGTTTCCACCGCCCACCACCAAGGAGGAGCTGCAACGCTTCCTAGGTATGGTTGAGTACTATTGGCGGTTTTGCTTCAACTTCTCCATGGTTGTTGCACCTCTGACTGATCTGTTGAAGGAGAGGGCTGATTTTATTGTTAATTAAAAAAAAAAATCCATTAGAAAATTTGTGGGCAGAACTTAGAAAGCATATGGGAGCAAAGAGGCCAACAAACCTGATTCAGTTACACCAGCTCGGTCAGGAGGAATGGGCCAAAATGTACCCAACTTTGTGGGAAGCTTGTGAAAGGCTACCCAAGTTAACTTCTTTGGGATAGAGGGCAGTATTTTCACAGCCGGATAAAAACGTACCCGATTTAATCTGGTTACTACTCCTGCCCAGAAACTAGAATATGCATATAATTAGTAGATTTGGATAGAAAACACTAAGGTTTCTACAACTGTTTGAATGGTGTCTGTGAGTATAACAGAACTCATATGGCAGGCCAAAACCTGAGAAGATTCCATACAGGAAGTGCCCTGTCTGACAATTTGTCGTCCTTCTGTTGCATCTCTATCGACATTACAGCATCTGTGCTGTAACGTAACACTTTCTAAGGCTTCCATTGGCTCTCTAAAGCCACCAGAAAGTAGAATGGGGTGTCTGCTGTCTCTGGGCAAAGTACTACAGCTCTTTTTGTAAGTGGTCAGCCTGGGGACAGTGAGACTGAGATGCACATTCACGAGACTTCATTGTTTTTCTTTCAGACTTTGAATGAATACAACGTTGCCCGGTTGGAATATTATCGCTATTTTACGAGAAAAATAGCATAAAAATTGATTTTAAACAGCGTTTGACATGCTTCTAAGTACGGTAATGGAATATTTTAAAACATTTTGTCACGAAATGTGCTCGCGTGTAACCCTTCGGCTAGTGACCTGAACGCACGAACAAAACAGCGGTATTTGGATATAACTATGGATTATTTGGAACCAAAACAACATTTGTTGTTGAAGTAGAAGTCCTGGGAGTAATCCAATTTTTCTAATAGTAATTCTGAGTTTAGTGAGCCCCAAACTTGGTGGGTGTCAAATTAGCTAGCCTGTGATGGCCGAGCTATGTACTCAGAATATTGCAAAATGTGCTTTCGCCGAAAATATATTTTAAAATCGGACATAGCGATTGCATAAAGGAGTTCTGTATCTATAATTCTTAAAATAATTGTTAGGTATTTTGTCAACGTTTATCGTGAGTAATTGAGTAAATTCACCGGAAGTTTTCGGTGGGTATGCTAGTTCTGAACATCACATGCTAATGTAAAAAGCAGGTTTTTGATATAAATATGAATTTGATTGAACAAATCATGCATGTATTCTATAACATAATGTCCTAGGAGTGTCATCTGATGAAGATCAAAGGTTAGTGCTGCATTTAGCTGTGGTTTGGGTTTATGTGACATATATGCTTGCTTGGAAAATGGCTGTGTGATTATTTGTGTCTATGTACTCTCCTAACATAATCTAATGTTTTGCTTTCGCTGTAAAGCCTTTTTGAAATCAGACAATGTGGTTAGATTAACGAGAGTCTTATCTTTAAAATGGTGTAAAATAATTGATTGTTTGAGAAAATTGAATTGTGGTATTTTAGTTGGTTTTGTATTTCGCGCCGTGCGATGCCATTGGCTGTTGGCTAGGGACTCCGCAGGCGGAACGGGGTTCCGCTAGCGGAACATTTGTCCTCAACAGGTTAATCAATTTTAAGGCAATGCTACCAAACACTAATTTAGTGTATGTAAACTTCTAACCCACTGGGAATGTGATGAAAGAAATAAAAGCTGAAATGAATCTGTACTATTTTTTCTGACATTTCACATTCTTAAAATAAAGTGGTGATTCTAACTGACCAAAGACATTTTTACTAGGATTAAATGTCAGAAATGGTGAAAAACTGGGTTTACATGCATTTGCCTAAGGTGTATGTAAACTTCCGACTTCAACTGTACTCATCTGCCAAAACAGCAGCTTCAGATGCAGTCTGTATGATGGAAACAATAAACATCATACTCCTACTCATGGTGAGCGTTATCTGTCAATATTAATGAGACTACGACATATGGAAAAGTTAGACCAGACAGTAAGCCTACTTCAGGCTGGTATTTTATGTCTTCAAGAGACACTGGACTGACAGTATGATGGATGGAGTAAGAAAGCGGTGGATGGATTTGCTTTATTTTAATAATGGTAGGGAGAGGACGTGTCGGGTTGCTATTTAATTAAGCGGGATAGTGTGCAGAATATTAGGGAAGTGCACACGGGTAAGGTAGGCTTTGAATGTTTATGCACCTAATAATGAGATTGACCGAGCCGTGATTTTTCAGTCACTTGAGCAACATTGTGTGGGTAACTGTATATTGGTTGGGGGATTTTAACGTTCGTTTGACTAAACTGGACACGTCAAGGAGTACATTGTTGTGCTCTGATCCGTCTAGGCTAGTCTTGCTGGGGGTAATGAAGGATCATTGATTGATGCATGTCGGGGTATACATCCAGGTGAGAGCTTTCTCAAGTCGGCAGGTTGTTTTAAAACGGTCTCAGGCAAAGCCGCATTGTTTAGCGGCTGTAAATGTGGTGCAATATGTTCACAAGGTTTTGTATGATTTACATTTATTAAGTGATCACCTCTCTCTTGGATTCCTGCTGGGTCATATTGTGCCTACTAGAAGGGGTGGTGTACGGTGTTTGAATGCTGAGCTACTAAAAGAAGAAAAATATATTAATATGATTGCCGATTGTTTTAAACGTGTTTATATTGGATTGTGGTGGGAGGGTCTAAACGAGAAGATTAGAGGGTTGAGTGTTGACTATTCAAGACAGAGAAATTTTATTTTAAAGAGGGAGCGTATAGCTTTGAATAAACGACTTGACATTGAGCTGGAAAATGTTGACACGGTGGAGGGTTATGATGTGGCAGGCTTTATGGAAGCTCAGGCTGCTGTACATAACTTTGAAAATAGTGCATGTATGGGGGCAATGGGGGGTGGCGTTCAAGGCTGTAGTGTGGATGTTTTAGGTTTTATTGATGCTAAATTATCTGATGCTGAACGAAAAATGTATGACAAAGATATGACGGTGATTGAGATACGGGAGGCTGTGTTGGCCAGGAATAAAAGTCTGGGATCAGATGGGCTGAAAAGTGAGTTTTATCATCATTTTGTGGATAATTTAGCACCTGTATTGTTGGATGTGTACATGGGACGGGCACAGGTAGTTCCAGAATTATTGTCCACAAGATCGTTAAATATTATAAAACAAATGGAGCAGGGAGAAGCTGGAAAATTTTAGGCCTTTAAGTTTACGGAATACTGATAATATTTTGGCAAGGGTTTTCGCCAACCGTGTTAATAAAGTGATGGGAGTATCATATCTGATTCAGACGTACAGTGTTCCTGGGAGGGATATTACTTGTACAATAAGGGATGTTGTTCAACATATGACTGAGGGAGGCATAGTGCTTAGCCTAGATTTGAACAAGAAAACTAACTTGTGAAGTGTGAAAGTAGGCATGTAATGGAAATGCATGGATGAAGGTAAAATGTGTGTAAGTGTTAAAGGTGCACCTAATCAAAAACAATCAACCAGATCACAAAACAAAATGGTGCTGGTGGAGAGAGAGAAGCAGGACTGGGCATCAGGACCTTTTATCACCTAGTTGATCCCAAACCCAGGTGCAACTTGTCACCTTAATAACGACCCAATCAGCTCCACCTGTCCCCAATCTACAAATATAAACACAAACAGAGGAGGAGGCAGGGAAACGGAGGGGGTGTAACACCCCATCCTATGAAAATCAGGAACTAACAAAGCCCTGAAAACATACCACACAAATACGCCAATACAACTGGTCAAAAACCATAACTAATAAAGGTTCAGACACAAAATACTATACAAACCATAAAGGTAGGAGGCCCACCGGATGCCCATGATACCAACCCAAACAATTTACCTGACCCCATCCAACCTCAGCAACCACGGTACCTGGGAGCAACAATTTCAGAGAAAGAAATGGAGACCAAGCGACAGGAGAGCAGTAGCCAGAGCAACAGGAAAGACAAAAATAAACCCTGTACAGACCACCAACCGAAAAAAAACAACAAAGGTGTCCCAAGATCGACTAAATCGGTGAACGGGAAAGCGCATCAGCCACCACATTATCAACACTTTTTACATGTCGTACATCCAAATGGAACGCCTGCAGGAACAATCACCAGCGCAGCATGGTTTGCAGGAAAGTAAGTGGGTTGTGGTCAGTGTAAACCACAGTAGGGACCACACATATGCTGCAACGCCCAGATTAAAGCAAGGGCCTCCTTCTCCCCCACTGAATAATTCAACTGATAGCTGTTAAACTTTCGGGAGAAATAACTAACAGGATGTTCAACACACCCTTCTGCTTGAAGCAACACTACACCTGCCCCTAAGTTACTGGCATCCACATATAGGCTGAAGGCAGTTCCAATCAAGGGGCAGCCAACACAGGGTCAAAGCTAAGGAGCAGTTTCACATTTTCAAAAGCACTCTGAAAGCAGGAAGACCAGATTAAAATCAGCTGTCGTGTCTTTGGGCACCATTAACTTGAATACATGTTTATCAAATAACTCCCTGTAATTATTATCACACGATTAAACTGATTAATCGTTTAATTGTATATAACTAGGAGATCGGGGCACCAAGGAACATTTTCAGATTACAAAGTTATATTTTTCCTAATATAACTTTCCTATATTATAACATTATATTATATTATAGGCCGATTATCTTCTGGTTTAAATCGTGTATTTTACCTCGCGTCCAGTCTCATTCCAAACGTCGTAAATTGTTGTATCTGCATGAATCCAGCCTTTGCTAAAAGTCATCCATACATCAATTGTCTTAAAATCATTTATTTACTTAACTAAGTAATTCACAGAAAGCCTACAAACAGTAATTATCGTCACAAAGAATTGGGAGAGTAATGTGCCCTAGTGGGCTAAACAGGCATGGCTGGTGTCTTGTTAAAACAAAGGGTCATAAAGGAGCTGAGAAGGCACACAGAGTTTATTAATATTAACAATTGATATGCTAATCTTTGCACATGAACGCTCACTCATTCGGGAACAATTGCAATCAATATATATTTACGCTCAGTGTGTGTCGGGAACCTTGTTGGAGAGTTCTGTCCACGTTCTCTCTCTGTAGAATGGATCTTTCAAAGGGACATTCATTAATGTCGTTATAGAATGGATGTTTCGTCGTTTTTTTGCGTTCAAAGAAATCATTTCCAGCTGCGACTTAATTAATATCAAAGACTTGTTATTATTCTGTCGGTATCGATAGTCCTAAAGTTTAGCCACGTGTATAGTTAACTTTCAATAGAGGGAATTGGATGGTCCAACCTTGGTTCTCTCTTCTGAGTAAGCTGGTCTGATGTAAGAAAATCAGGGTCGGGGTTTTATACGTGAACATAGAACAGACTTGTCACATGACGCCTGGTCCTGTCTGTGTCCCTGGGGGGCGTGCCAATGACTGATTTAAGCTTAAACAGATACATTCTCTCACATTAACATCAGTACATAGCATCTCAACGTATTCCAAATAGCTTTATCCTTATTAATACATTTTATTACAACCATTTAGATTGCAAGTCCCATAGCTGAGGCTATTATATAAACAGTATTATGGTAATATGGCTATATTGTTTCTTCTGAGTATCACAAAATTGTACCAAGTGGAACCAGTTCGTAGCTGGATTCTTCACCAATCTTTATACCTTCTCCAGAAAATAAATGTCGTTCGGTTCCCCAATTCAGTGAGTTGGAAGAATGTCCTTTGTCTCTCTATGAAACCCCTCTGTCTCAACTGGGCCTGTTAGGCAGGACATTTCCTTTGGAATTTACGACCGCCTTGACAGGGCCTTGGGTCAACTGCTCCCTGTTCCCAGAGAGAGGGCAACGTCATGACACAGCCCTCTTCTTCAACAGATCAGTCAGAGGTGCTACAACCGTGGAGAAGTTGAAGCAAACCCCAAAATACCCAACTATACCTAGAAAGCGTTGCAGCTCCTGTGGTGGTGGGCGGTGGAAACAGATCGATAGCGACCACTTTAGCCCGCACCTGCGAGAACACGACCCTGCCCGATACTCTGCCGAGGTAGGTCACTGTTGCCTGGGAAAACTCACATTTGCCTAAGTTCACAGGGAGACAGGTCTCAGTCAAACATTCAAACAGAGTCTGTATCTGCACCAGATAGCGCACCCAAGTGACACTATAAAAACAGCACAGCCTTCAAGGCCAGAGATCACCCTATTCATAAGATGCTGAATCGTAGCAGGAGCGTTGCGTAGGCATAAACTCCTGACCGTATAGGAGAAAAGACCTGAAGGAATAATAAAAGCCAGTAACCCTTCAGCAAATTAAACTTGCTGAAAAACCGGGCAGCCAACCTGGTAAACACAATCTTCCATCCGTGGGAGTGGATAATGAATAATCTAAGAGAACCATCTGGCTTGCTCACCAAGAGACACGGGGAGGCCCAACTGGAGAATGATGGTACACCGGTATCATTAACCAGCATGTACTTAACTTCTTAAGGCTAGACAACTTCCGCTGAAACTGAAGGGCTCACAATTCAAATAAATAATCTTAAATTATGGATATTAAACATTTAGGTACATACAAGTGTCTTATATTGGTTGATTAATTTTTGTTAATTAACTGCACTGTCCTATTTACAGTAGGCTTTATAGCGAAAGCATGCCATGCGATGCGATTGTTTGAGGACGGCGCCCCACATCAACATATTTTTCCACCGCCACAGGTTTCACATAATCACAAATAGCAATTAAATATTCACTTTTTGAAAATCTTCCTCTGATTTGTCATCCAACGGGTCCCAGCTATAACATGTAGTGTCGTTTTGTTAGATAAAATCCTTCTTCATATCCCAACAATTTGATTTAGTTGGCGCCATCGATTTGAGCAATCCACTCGTTCAACATGCAGAGAAAGGATTCCTAAAATCTGCGGCTAAACACGTTTGAATTTAGTCCTCAGGTACCCTAACATGTAACTAAACTCTAATATTTCATACAGAAAGAAGTATGTTCGCTTCCTCTTCAAAGCACGTGTAAACAAGGATTTCCAAACTAGTGTAGTTGTACTAAAACTCATATTTATTACTCGTTATTCAAGTTACAAGCCTGAAGCCTTGAACAAAGACTTGACACCTAGCGGAAGTCATGCTGGAAATGCCCCTATGCTTTCCATTGTCAGAGCATGGGCTCTCAAAAAAATTATATTCAGGTTGGTTTTCCTTTGGATTTTCTCCTACCATATCTATGTGTCAGCAAACAATACTGAAATCAGTGATCAAATCAGTTAACTCTGCTTGACAATGATACAGGTGACCCAACAAACTCTCCAAGTTTGCAAGGGACTCTGAATTCAACCTACACTGCAAAATACCACCATCAGGGCCCGGCACCCCCTGTTCATCACACTGCATGTGAAGGTGATTTGACTGACCTCAGATCAACGGATTCCACGAAAAGAACAGGACTAACCACGTCATTTTTAGCACATAGTTCTGCTTTAGTCAACTCAGAAGACAAACGAGCATAATAGGGCTTTAACAAATTGACATAGCAGAGCTGATTCGCCTTTCTGCAATCAGATAGTTCAGATCGGACAATTGGCGAACCACAGTGTATGGGCCGCTGAATTTGGCCTGAAAAGGAGAACCAACAAATGGGCAGCAGAGCCAGAAGCTGGTCCCCTGGACTAAATTGTCGCGGCTCAGCTCAAAACCTTTTCATCCTGACCTGAGTGGAAGCTAGTTTTTCTTTAGCCATTTCACAAGCTACATACAACAGAAACACTAACATATGACAACAAATTTGGGGGAGCCTCAACCACCTTCCAATCCTTCTTTAATACAGCAAGAGGGCCATGCACAGTATGACCAAAAACAAGGTCATTAGGACTGGAACTAGTGCTCTCGTGATACTAATTTAACAGCGAGTAGCAACCAGCGTAACCCCTCTTCCCAGTCACGTTTTAATTCAGTGCAGTACACACGTAACAGTGACTTCAAAGTCTGATAAACACTGAAGGGCCCCTTGACTCTGCACATGATAAGCACTGGCCTGATTATGTTTTAAACACAATTGTCACAAGACTTGTAAAAATATGTGCGAAGTGAAGTTGGAACCCTGATGGCTCTGAATCAACTGAGGTATTCCAAAAATGTAGATGAACGGTGACAAAGCCTTCACAACCGATTTAGTGGTAATGTTGCGAAGTGGATAGGCTGCAGGATCTCATAGCCTGACACCACAGTAAACATGTGGGGGTCCAACAGAATCAATAAGCAAATGCTAAAATGGCTGGCCTGTAACAGTAAAAGGTTGTAGCGGGACGGGTCTTAACATCTGATTAGGCTTCCCAGTCAGCTGACCAACATGACATGTTTTGATGTAAGCGGAAATGTCTTTAAACGAGGCCAATAAAAATGACGTACAATTGGATCACAGGTTTTACTAACCCCTAACTGATCAGAAACATCATGAGTTGTTTTCAAAACTAGATCAAAGCTTAAAAGGAAGAACGATCTGAACAATAGCATCACCCACAAGTTTTGCTGTGAGGTGTCCATTTCCTCATCAACAACTGATCTTGAACGTTGTAACCCTGGGCAACACTCCTTACCTAAACCGGAAGTACTTGATCAAATAAACCTTAAGGTAGGATCAGCGGACTGCTCCATCACAAGATCACTACAGGACATGGATAATCCATTGCCTAACTGTTCGGTTACGTGTTTTGTAAATTCCGTTTTGACCGTAGTGTCACAACGCATGCAGAGAATACCTCCGATTCGCTGTACGTTTTCATCGATAATCCCTACATGGGATGGGTATGAGATACCACCAGAGGAGGTACATCACTACAGGCAAAGTTGTTACCAAAATCACATTAACACCATTAATGGGCAGAAAGGGACACACCCCAAGGAGAAACTTCACCTTGCACTAGGTCAGATATAAGTTTGACTTTTGCAAGGGTACAGACAATGTATTCAAACATATCCCTTGAATCAGGACACTGGTTCCTGTATCTGTTTACAAAGAAAAAGGAAGAACAGACTCCAAACAAACAATTCAGAGGCACCAGTGTCTCACAGAATCTTTACTGGCACATCACTTCCAATAGTGAAACATAACCCTCTGTGACAAATGGCGAATAATTAGTACTAAAAATGTTTGGACAATTCTTGAGCTTGCACAACAGGATTAACATGAGGAACAGGCCCAGCTAACGCAACAGGTTTTACATTTGTGATGGCCAATCTGCTGACCTTTTACCAAGAACAGGACATTCATTCTTCCAGTGGCCTTTACCTTGACAATAATTCCAGATTTTACTTACATCATTCTGTCCACATGAACCATGTTCGGATCTAGATGGAAATGCGTCATTACCAGAACCAAAGGAATTTGCTCACCGAAATCCACTTGAACTGTCCTCTGCCCCCAATCTCGCATACGGGATCCTCCAAAACTGCCTTTGTGGGTCAGTACGTACAGTTGAAGTCGGAAGTTTACATACACTTAGGTTGGAGTCATTAACTCGTTTTTCAACCACTCCACAAATGTCTTGTTAACAAACTATCGTTTAGGACATCTACTTTGTGCATGACACAATATATCCAACAATTGTTTACAGACAGATTATTTCACTGTATCACATATCCAGTGGGTCAGAAGTTTACATACACTACGTTGACTGTAGCTTGAAGCGGCTTGGAAAATTCCAGAAAATTATGCCATGGCTTTAGAAGATTCTGATAAGCTAATTGATCATTTGAGTCAATTGGTGGTGTACCTGTGGATGTCAAGGCCCGCCTTCATCTCAGTGCCTTTTGCTTACATCATGGGAAAATCAAAAGAAATCAGCCAAGAACTCAGAAACAAAATTGTAGACCTCCACAAGTCTGGTTCATCCTTGGGAGCAATTTCCAAATGCCTGAAGGTACCACGTTCATCTGTATAAACACCATGGGACCACGCAACCGAGATGAACGTACTTTGGTGTGGAAAAGTGCAAATCAATCCCAGAACAACAGCAAATTACCTTGTGAAGATGCTGTAGGAAACAGGTACAAAATCATATACACTGCTCAAAAAGAAGGGAACACTTAACAACACATCCTAGATCTGAATGAAATAAATCATCTTATTAAATACTTTTTCTTTACATAGTTGAATGTGCTGACAACAAAATCACACAAAATAATCAATGGAAATCCAATTTATCAACCCATGGAGGTCTGGATTTGGAGTCACACTCAAAATTAAAGTGGAAAACCACACTACAGGCTGATCCAACTTTGATGTAATGTCCTTAAAACAAGTCAAAATGAGGCTCAGTAGTGTGTGTGGCCTCCACGTGCCTGTATGACCTCCTACAACGCCTGGGCATGCTCCTGATGAGGTGGCGGATGGTCTCCTGAGGGATCTCCTGCCAGACCTGGACTAAAGCATCCGCCAACTCCTGGACAGTCTGTGGTGCAACGTGGCGTTGGTGGATGGAGCGAGACATGTTGTCCCAGATGTGCTCAATTGGATTCAGATCTGGGGAACGGGCGGGCCAGTCCATAGCATCAATGCCTTCCTCTTGCAGGAACTGCTGACACACTCCAGCCACATGAGGTCTAGCATTGTCTTGCATTAGGAGGAACCCAGGGCCAACCGCACCAGCATATGGTCTCACAAGGGGTTGAGGATCTCATCTCGGTACCTAATGGCAATCAGGCTACCTCTGGCGAGCACGTGGAGGGCTGTGCGGCCCCCAAAGAAATGCCACGCCAAACCGGTCATGCTGGAGGATGTTGCAGGCAGCAGAATGTTCTCCAGACTCTGTCACGTCTGTCACGTGTGCTCAGTGTGAACCTGCTTTCATCTGAAGCGCACACGGCGCCAGTGGCAAATTTGCCAATCTTGGTGTTCTCTGGCAAATGCCAAACGTCCTGCACGGTGTTGGGCTGTAAGCACAATCCCCACCTGTGGACCTCGGGCCCTCATACCACCCTCATGGAGTCTGTTTCTGACTGTTTGAGCAGACACATGCTTATTTGTGGCCTGCTGAAGGTCATTTTGCAGGGCTCTGGCAGTGCTCCTCCTGCTCCTCCTTGCACAAAAGCGGAGGTAGCGGTCCTGCTGCTGGGTTGTTGCCCTCCTACGGCCTCCTCCACGTCTCCTGATGTACTGGCCTGTCTCCTGGTAGCGCCTCCATGCTCTGGACACTACGCTGACAGACACAGCAAACCTTCTTGCCACAGCTCGCATTGATGTGCCATCCTGGATGAGCTGCACTACCTGAGCCACTTGTGTGGGTTGTAGACTCCGTCTCATGCTACCACTAGAGTGAAAGCACCGCCAGCATTCAAAAGTGACCAAAACATCAGCCAGGAAGCATAGGAACTGAGAAGTGGTCACCACCTGCAGAACCACTCCTTTATTGGGGGCGTCTTGCTAATTGCCTATAATTTCCACCTGTTGTCTATTCCATTTGCACAACAGCTGTGAAATTTATTGTCAATCAGTGTTGCTTCCTAAGTGGACAGTTTGATTTCACAGAAGTGTGATTGACTTGGAGTTACATTGTTGTTTAAGTGTTCCCTTTATTTTTTTGAGCAGTGTATTTAGGGATGGAGATTTCAGGGTTTTTGGTGGTTTTCCTAAGCCAGGATTCAGACACAGCTAGGACATCCAGGTTGGCAGAGTGTGCTAAAGCAGTGAATAAAACAAACTTAGGGAGTAGGCTTCTAATGTTAACATGCATGAAACCAAGGCTTTTACGGTTACAGAAGTCAACAAATGAGAGCACCTGGGGAGTGGGAGTGGAGCTAGGCACTGCAGGACCTGGATTAACCTCCACATCACTAGAGGAACAGAGGAGAAGTAGGATAAGGGTATGGCTAAAGGCTATACGAACTGGCCGTCTAGCACGTTCGGAACAGAGAGTAAAAGGAGCAGGTTTCTAGGAACAATAGCATAGATTCAAGGCATAGTGTACAGACAAAGGTAAGGTAGGATGTGAGTGCATTGGAGGTAAACCTAGGCATTGAGTAATGATGAGAGAGATATAGTCTCTAGAGACTTTTAAACCAGATGATGTCATTGCATATGTAGGAGGTGGAACAACATGGTTGGTTAAGGCATATGATCAGGACTAGGGGCTCTACAGTGAAATAAGACAGTTATCACTAACCAGGACAGTAATGGACGAGGCATATTGATATAGAGAGAGGCATGCATAGCCAAGTGAACATATGGGTCCAGTGAGTGGTTGGGCTGGCTGGGACACGGAGATTCAGACAGTCAGCAGGCCGGTGCTAACAAGCTAGCAGTTAGTTGACCAGGGCTAGCAAGTTAGCAGAAGGGCCTTTGGGGGGATGTCGCGATGGAGGTAAGACTGTTTTTGCCTCTTCGTGCGGATTAGTAGGGTTCCAAGTAGCTGCTGGTCTTCAGCGGACATTGCGCCTGAGGGGCCTGTTGGAATCCTGGGCAGATTATGCCGGTATTCCAGTCGTAGTGGATCGGCGGGGTTCCGTGCCCCGTACCGGCAGTAGAAGAGGTCTGGATATTGTAGCTTCAGTGGTAGCCCAGGAGCCCAAGCCGGGCTAGCTTCAGGCTAATTGGTGCTTGCTCCGGGATGGAAACGCTAGCCAGGAGTATTCCCCCGGGATTGCAGTTAGCTAGTTGCGAAGGTCCAGATGAAAATGTTG